>NC_040879.1:16036708-16063419 GCF_003676215.2 Rhopalosiphum maidis
AAATATTATAACATTATTTGTTTTTAGTAATTATGAAGTATCAGATTAGAATTAATAATTGAATGTTCAAAAATGAAAAAAAGTATATTTTTCTTAATCTAGTATTAAAGGGTTCAAGGACTAACTTGAAAAATCAGGTTTTATAAACAGTTCAAAATATTAATCAGATGTATTTAACAAAATAATCATATAAATGATTAGAAACTAATAAGATTCTAATTGCCAACGATAACCTTAAAAACAATATTACAAGCTAATGCTGGTTACCAATTTTTTTCATTAAGATTCAAAATAAATTTAATATTATTCACTATTATTATAAACCACGAACATTGCATAAGTCCATTACTATTGTCAGCATCTTCTTGTTTATTTTCAACATTGGAGGTTGTTATTTTCCCCACAGGGTATGAACTCCAATTTATGTCTCACCAATCCTTGAGTGATCTGCATGGGCTTTCTAAAAAAATGTTTTCAATTAATTATAGATAATGGTTGAATAATAACTTAAAAGTTTAGTGTTTTACAAGCAGCTAACTATATAAATTGATAGTGTTGGTATAAACTATCATAAAAACATATGGTTTTAGTAATTAGGAAATATCAGCTTAGATTAAATAATTAAATGTTCAAAATGCTAAATAGATATCACTCTAATCTAGTTGTGGAGATTTCAAAACTCGAACTTGAGAATTGAGTGTTTTATAAACAGTTCAAAATATTAATCGGAGATATATTTGTCAAAATTACCATGATTGTATGTTTTATGGTTTTTATAAAGTATCAATTTTTAATAAAATTGAAAGTTCAAAAAGCTAATAAGTATCATTTTCTAAATTTAGTATTGAAGTTTTCAAACACTAACATAAAAAATCAGTGTTTTATAAACAGATTGAAAATAAATTGTTAATGTTGGTCACAAATATTATAACATTATTTGTTTTTTAGTAATTATGAAGTATCAGATTAGAATTAATAATTGAATGTTCAAAAATGCAAATAGTATAATTTTCTTAATCTAGTATTAAAGGGTTCAAGACACTAACTTGAAAAATCAGTGTTTTATTAAGAGTTCAAAATATTAATCCGATGTATTTAACAAAAATAATAATATAAATGGATTATAAACTCATAAGAGCTAATTGCCAACGATCACCTTAAGAAACAATATTACCAGCTAATTATGTTACCACTTTTTCATTAAGATTCAAAAAAACAAATTTAATATTATTCACTATTATTATAAACCACGAACATTGCATAGATCGCATTACTACTATTGTCACATCTTCTTGTTTATATTTCAACATTGGAGGTTGTTATTTCCCCCCAGTGTATGAACTCCATTTATGTCTCACCAATCCTTGATGATCTGCAGTGGTTTCTTTCTAAAAAAAACGTTTTCAATTAATTGATAGATAAAGGTTGAATAATAACTTAAAAGTTTAAGTGTTTACAAGCAGCTAACTATATAAATTGGATAGTGTTGGTATAAACTATCATAAAACATATGGTTTTTAGTAATTAGGAAATATCAGCTTAGATTAAATGATTAAATTTCAAAATGCTAAATAGATATCACTTTCTTAATCTAGTTGTGGAGATTTCAAAACTCGAACTTGAGAATTGAGTTTTTTATAAATAGTTTCAAAATATTATCGGATATATATTTGTCAAAATTACCATACTGATTGTAATGTTTTATGGTTTTTTATAAGTATCAATTATAAATAAATAATTGAAAGTTCAAAAGGCTAAATAAGTATAATTTTCTAAATTTAGTAAGTGAAGTTTTAAAACACTAACATAAATATTCAGTGTTTTATAAACAGAATTGAAAATATAAATTGTTAATGTTGGTCAAAAATATTATACATTATTTGTTTTTTAGTAATTATGAAGTATCAGATTAGAATTAATATTGAATGTTCAAAAATGCAAAAAGAGCATAATTTTCTTAATCTAGTATTAAAGGGTTCAAGACACTAACTTGAAAAATCAGTGTTTTATAAACCGTTCAAAATATTAATCAGATGTATTTAACAAATTATCATATAAATGATTAGAAACTAATAAGATTCTATTGCCAACGATAACCTTAAGAAACATATTACAAGCTAATGATGTTATACCAATTTTTTCATTAAGATTCAAAATAATTAATATTATTCACTATTATTTATAAACCACGAACATTGCATAAGTCCATTACTATTGTCAGCATCTTCTTGTTTATTTTCAACATTGGAGGTTGTTATTTTCCCCACAGGGTATGAACTCCAATTTATGTCTCACCAATGCTTGAGTGATCTGCATGCTGCTTTCTAAAAAAATGTTTTCAATTAATTATAGATAATGGTTAATAATAACTTAAAAGTTTAGTGTTTTACAAGCGATAACAATATAAATTGATATTGTTGGTATAAACTATCATAAAAACATATGGTTTTTAGTAATTAGGAAATATCAGCTTAGATTAAATAATTAAATTTTCAAAATGCTAAATAGATATCACTTTCTTAATCTAGTTGTGGAGATTTCAAAACTCGAACTTGAGAATTGAGTATTTTATATACAGTTCAAAATATTAATCGGATATATATTTGTCAAAATTACCATACGATTGTATGTTTTATGGTTTTTATGAAGTATCAATTTTAAATAAATAATTGAAAGTTCAAAAGGCTAAATAAGTATAATTTTCTAAATTTAGTAGTGAAGTTTTAAACACTAACATGAATATTAAGTGTTTTATAAACAGATTGAAAATATAAATTGTTAATGTTGGTCACAAATATTATAACATTATTTGTTTTTTAGTAATTATGAAGTATCAGATTAGAATTAATAATAGAATGTTCAAAAATGAAAAAAAGTATAATTTTCTTAATCTAGTATTAAAGGGTTCAAGACATTAACTTGAAAAATCAGTGTTTTATAAACAGTTCAAAATATTAATCAGATGTATTTAACAAAATAATCATATAAATGATTAGAAACTAATAAGATTCTAATTGCCAACGATAACCTTAAGAAACAATATTACAAGCTAATGATGGTTACCAATTTTTTCATTAAGATTCAAAACAAATTTAATATTATTCACTATTATTATAAACCACGAACATTGCATAAGTCCATTACTATTGTCAGCATCTTCTTGTTTATTTCAACATTGGAGGTTGTTATTTTCCCCACAGTGTATGAACTCCAATTTATGTCTCACCAATCCTTGAGTGATCTGCATGGTTGCTTTCTAAAAAAACTTTTTCAATTAATTATAGATAAAGGTTGAATAATAACTTAAAAGTTTAGTGTTTTACAAGCAGATAACTATATAAATTGATAGTGTTGGTATAAACTATCATAAAAACATATGGTTTTTAGTAATTAGGAAATATCAGCTTAGATTAAATAATTAAATTTTCAAAATGCTAAATAGATATCACTTTCTTAATCTAGTTGTGGAGATTTCAAAACTCGAACTTGAGAATTGAGTGTTTTATAAACAGTTCAAAATATTAATCGGAGATATATTTGTCAAAATTACCATATGATTGTATGTTTTATGGTTTTTATAAAGTATCAATTTTAATAAATAATTGAAAGTTCAAAAAGCTAAATAAGTATCATTTTCTAAATTTAGTATTGAAGTTTTCAATACACTAACATAAAAAATCAGTGTTTTATAAACAGATTGAAAATATAAATTGTTAATGTGGTCACAAATATTATAACATTATTTGTTTTTTAGTAATTATGAAGTATCAGATTAGAATTAATAATTGAATGTTCAAAAATGCAAATAGTATAATTTTCTTAATCTAGTATTAAAGGGTTCAAGACACTAACTTGAAAATCAGTGTTTTATAAAGAGTTCAAAATATTAATCAGATGTATTTAACAAAATAATAATATAAATGATTAGAAACTAATAAGATTCTAATTGCCAACGATAACCTTAAGAAACAATATTACAAGCTAATGATGGTTACCAATTTTTTCATTAAGATTCAAAACAAATTTAATATTATTCACTATTATTATAAACCACGAACATTGCATAAGTCCATTACTATTGTCAGCATCTTCTTGTTTATTTTCAACATTGGAGGTTGTTATTTTCCCCACAGTGTATGAACTCCAATTTATGTCTCACCAATGCTTGAGTGATCTGCATGGCTGCTTTCTAAAAAAACGTTTTCAATTAATTATAGATAATGGTTGAATAATAACTTAAAAGTTTAGTGTTTTACAAGCAGATAACAATATAAATTGATAGTGTTGGTATAAACTATCATAAAAACATATGGTTTTTAGTAATTAGGAAATATCAGCTTAGATTAAATAATTAAATGTTCAAAATGCTAAATAGATATCACTTTCTTAATCTAGTTGTGGAGATTTCAAAACTCGAACTTGAGAATTGAGTATTTTATATACAGTTCAAAATATTAATCGGATATATATTTGTCAAAATTACCATACGATTGTATGTTTTATGGTTTTTATGAAGTATCAATTTTAAATAAATAATTGAAAGTTCAAAAGGCTAAATAAGTATAATTTTCTAAATTTAGTAGTGAAGTTTTAAACACTAACATGAATATTAAGTGTTTTATAAACAGATTGAAAATATAAATTGTTAATGTTGGTCAAAAATATTATAACATTATTGTTTTTAGTAATTATGAAGTATCAGATTAGAATTAATAATAGAATGTTCAAAATGAAAAAAGTATAATTTTCTTAATCTAGTATTAAAGGGTTCAAGACATTAACTTGAAAAATCAGTGTTTTATAAACAGTTCAAAATATTAATCAGATGTATTTAACAAAATAATCATATAAATGATTAGAAACTAATAAGATTCTAATTGCCAACGATAACCTTAAGAAACAATATTACAAGCTAATGATGGTTACCAATTTTTTCATTAAGATTCAAAATAAATTTAATATTATTCACTATTATTTTAAACCACGAACATTGCATAAGTCCATTACTATTGTCAGCATCTTCTTGTTTATTTTCAACATTGGAGGTTGTTATTTTCCCCACAGGGTATGAACTCCAATTTATGTCTCACCAATGCTTGAGAGATCTGCATGGCTGCTTTCTAAAAAAATGTTTTCAATTAATTATATATAATGGTTGAATAATAACTTAAAAGTTTAGTGTATTACAAGCAGATAACAATATAAATTGATATTGTTGGTATAAACTATCATAAAAACATATGGTTTTTAGTAATTAGGAAATATCAGCTTAGATTAAATAATTAAATGTTCAAAATGCTAAATAGATATCACTTTCTTAATCTAGTTGTGGAGATTTCAAAACTCGAACTTGAGAATTGAGTATTTTATATACAGTTCAAAATATTAATCGGATATATATTTGTCAAAATTACCATACGATTGTATGTTTTATGGTTTTTATGAAGTATCAATTTTAAATAAATAATTGAAAGTTCAAAAGGCTAAATAAGTATAATTTTCTAAATTTAGTAGTGAAGTTTTAAACACTAACATGAATATTAAGTGTTTTATAAACAGATTGAAAATATAAATTGTTAATGTTGGTCACAAATATTATAACATTATTTGTTTTTTAGTAATTATGAAGTATCAGATTAGAATTAATAATAGAATGTTCAAAAATGAAAAAAAGTATAATTTTCTTAATCTAGTATTAAAGGGTTCAAGACATTAACTTGAAAAATCAGTGTTTTATAAACAGTTCAAAATATTAATCAGATGTATTTAACAAAATAATCATATAAATGATTAGAAACTAATAAGATTCTAATTGCCAACGATAACCTTAAGAAACAATATTACAAGCTAATGATGGTTACCAATTTTTTCATTAAGATTCAAAACAAATTTAATATTATTCACTATTATTATAAACCACGAACATTGCATAAGTCCATTACTATTGTCAGCATCTTCTTGTTTATTTTCAACATTGGAGGTTGTTATTTTCCCCACAGTGTATGAACTCCAATTTATGTCTCACCAATCCTTGAGTGATCTGCATGGTTGCTTTCTAAAAAAACGTTTTCAATTAATTATAGATAAAGGTTGAATAATAACTTAAAAGTTTAGTGTTTTACAAGCAGCTAACTATATAAATTGATAGTGTTGGTATAAACTATCATAAAAACATATGGTTTTTAGTAATTAGGAAATATCAGCTTAGATTAAATAATTAAATTTTCAAAATGCTAAATAGATATCACTTTCTTAATCTAGTTGTGGAGATTTCAAAACTCGAACTTGAGAATTGAGTGTTTTATAAACAGTTCAAAATATTAATCGGAGATATATTTGTCAAAATTACCATATGATTGTATGTTTTATGGTTTTTATAAAGTATCAATTTTAATAAATAATTGAAAGTTCAAAAAGCTAAATAAGTATCATTTTCTAAATTTAGTATTGAAGTTTTCAATACACTAACATAAAAAATCAGTGTTTTATAAACAGATTGAAAATATAAATTGTTAATGTTGGTCACAAATATTATAACATTATTTGTTTTTTAGTAATTATGAAGTATCAGATTAGAATTAATAATTGAATGTTCAAAAATGCAAATAGTATAATTTTCTTAATCTAGTATTAAAGGGTTCAAGACACTAACTTGAAAAATCAGTGTTTTATAAAGAGTTCAAAATATTAATCAGATGTATTTAACAAAATAATAATATAAATGATTAGAAACTAATAAGATTCTAATTGCCAACGATAACCTTAAGAAACAATATTACAAGCTAATGATGGTTACCAATTTTTTCATTAAGATTCAAAACAAATTTAATATTATTCACTATTATTATAAACCACGAACATTGCATAAGTCCATTACTATTGTCAGCATCTTCTTGTTTATTTTCAACATTGGAGGTTGTTATTTTCCCCACAGTGTATGAACTCCAATTTATGTCTCACCAATCCTTGAGTGATCTGCATGGTTGCTTTCTAAAAAAACGTTTTCAATTAATTATAGATAAAGGTTGAATAATAACTTAAAAGTTTAGTGTTTTACAAGCAGCTAACTATATAAATTGATAGTGTTGGTATAAACTATCATAAAAACATATGGTTTTTAGTAATTAGGAAATATCAGCTTAGATTAAATAATTAAATGTTCAAAATGCTAAATAGATATCACTTTCTTAATCTAGTTGTGGAGATTTCAAAACTCGAACTTGAGAATTGAGTGTTTTATATACAGTTCAAAATATTAATCGGATATATATTTGTCAAAATTACCATACGATTGTATGTTTTATGGTTTTTATAAAGTATCAATTTTAATAAATAATTGAAAGTTCAAAAGGCTAAATAAGTATCATTTTCTAAATTTAGTAGTGAAGTTTTAAACACTAACATAAATATTAAGTGTTTTATAAACAGATTGAAAATATAAATTGTTAATGTTGGTCACAAATATTATAACATTATTTGTTTTTTAGTAATTATGAAGTATCAGATTAGAATTAATAATTGAATGTTCAAAAATGAAAAAAGTATAATTTTCTTAATCTAGTATTAAAGGGTTCAAGACACTTAACTTGAAAAATCAGTGTTTTATAAACAGTTCAAAATATTAATCAGATGTATTTAACAAAATAATCATATAAATGATTAGAAACTAATAAGATTCTAATTGCCAACGATAACCTTAAGAAACAATATTACAAGCTAATGATGGTTACCAATTTTTTCATTAAGATTCAAAACAAATTTAATATTATTCACTATTATTATAAACCACGAACATTGCATAAGTCCATTACTATTGTCAGCATCTTCTTGTTTATTTTCAACATTGGAGGTTGTTATTTTCCCCACAGTGTATGAACTCCAATTTATGTCTCACCAATCCTTGAGTGATCTGCATGGTTGCTTTCTAAAAAAACGTTTTCAATTAATTATAGATAAAGGTTGAATAATAACTTAAAAGTTTAGTGTTTTACAAGCAGCTAACTATATAAATTGATAGTGTTGGTATAAACTATCATAAAAACATATGGTTTTTAGTAATTAGGAAATATCAGCTTAGATTAAATGATTAAATTTTCAAAATGCTAAATAGATATCACTTTCTTAATCTAGTTGTGGAGATTTCAAAACTCGAACTTGAGAATTGAGTGTTTTATAAACAGTTCAAAACATTAATCGGATATATATTTGTCAAAATTACCATACGATTGTATGTTTTATGGTTTTTATGAAGTATCAATTTTAAATAAATAATTGAAAGTTCAAAAGGCTAAATAAGTATAATTTTCTAAATTTAGTAGTGAAGTTTTAAACACTAACATGAATATTAAGTGTTTTATAAACAGATTGAAAATATAAATTGTTAATGTTGGTCACAAATATTATAACATTATTTGTTTTTTAGTAATTATGAAGTATCAGATTAGAATTAATAATAGAATGTTCAAAAATGAAAAAAAGTATAATTTTCTTAATCTAGTATTAAAGGGTTCAAGACATTAACTTGAAAAATCAGTGTTTTATAAACAGTTCAAAATATTAATCAGATGTATTTAACAAAATAATCATATAAATGATTAGAAACTAATAAGATTCTAATTGCCAACGATAACCTTAAGAAACAATATTACAAGCTAATGATGGTTACCAATTTTTTCATTAAGATTCAAAATAAATTTAATATTATTCACTATTATTTTAAACCACGAACATTGCATAAGTCCATTACTATTGTCAGCATCTTCTTGTTTATTTTCAACATTGGAGGTTGTTATTTTCCCCACAGGGTATGAACTCCAATTTATGTCTCACCAATGCTTGAGAGATCTGCATGGCTGCTTTCTAAAAAAATGTTTTCAATTAATTATATATAATGGTTGAATAATAACTTAAAAGTTTAGTGTATTACAAGCAGATAACAATATAAATTGATATTGTTGGTATAAACTATCATAAAAACATATGGTTTTTAGTAATTAGGAAATATCAGCTTAGATTAAATAATTAAATGTTCAAAATGCTAAATAGATATCACTTTCTTAATCTAGTTGTGGAGATTTCAAAACTCGAACTTGAGAATTGAGTATTTTATATACAGTTCAAAATATTAATCGGATATATATTTGTCAAAATTACCATACTGATTGTATGTTTTATGGTTTTTATAAAGTATCAATTTTAAATAAATAATTGAAAGTTCAAAAGGCTAAATAAGTATCATTTTCTAAATTTAGTAGTGAAGTTTTCAATACACTAACATAAATATTAAGTGTTTTATAAACAGATTGAAAATATAAATTGTTAATGTTGGTCACAAATATTATAACATTATTTGTTTTTTAGTAATTATGAAGTATCAGATTAGAATTAATAATTGAATGTTCAAAAATGCAAATAGTATAATTTTCTTAATCTAGTATTAAAGGGTTCAAGACACTAACTTGAAAAATCAGTGTTTTATAAAGAGTTCAAAATATTAATCAGATGTATTTAACAAAATAATAATATAAATGATTAGAAACTAATAAGATTCTAATTGCCAACGATAACCTTAAGAAACAATATTACAAGCTAATGATGGTTACCAATTTTTTCATTAAGATTCAAAACAAATTTAATATTATTCACTATTATTATAAACCACGAACATTGCATAAGTCCATTACTATTGTCAGCATCTTCTTGTTTATTTTCAACATTGGAGGTTGTTATTTTCCCCACAGTGTATGAACTCCAATTTATGTCTCACCAATCCTTGAGTGATCTGCATGGTTGCTTTCTAAAAAAACGTTTTCAATTAATTATAGATAAAGGTTGAATAATAACTTAAAAGTTTAGTGTTTTACAAGCAGCTAACTATATAAATTGATAGTGTTGGTATAAACTATCATAAAAACATATGGTTTTTAGTAATTAGGAAATATCAGCTTAGATTAAATAATTAAATTTTCAAAATGCTAAATAGATATCACTTTCTTAATCTAGTTGTGGAGATTTCAAAACTCGAACTTGAGAATTGAGTGTTTTATAAACAGTTCAAAATATTAATCGGATATATATTTGTCAAAATTACCATATGATTGTATGTTTTATGGTTTTTATAAAGTATCAATTTTAATAAATAATTGAAAGTTCAAAAGGCTAAATAAGTATCATTTTCTAAATTTAGTAGTGAAGTTTTCAATACACTAACATAAATATCAGTGTTTTATAAACAGATTGAAAATATAAATTGTTAATGTTGGTCACAAATATTATAACATTATTTGTTTTTTAGTAATTATGAAGTATCAGATTAGAATTAATAATTGAATGTTCAAAAATGCAAAATAGTATAATTTTCTTAATCTAGTATTAAAGGGTTCAAGACACTAACTTGAAAAATCAGTGTTTTATAAACAGTTCAAAATATTAATCAGATGTATTTAACAAAATAATCATATAAATGATTAGAAACTAATAAGATTCTAATTGCCAACGATAACCTTAAGAAACAATATTACAAGCTAATGATGGTTACCAATTTTTTCATTAAGATTCAAAACAAATTTAATATTATTCACTATTATTATAAACCACGAACATTGCATAAGTCCATTACTATTGTCAGCATCTTCTTGTTTATTTTCAACATTGGAGGTTGTTATTTTCCCCACAGGGTATGAACTCCAATTTATGTCTCACCAATCCTTGAGTGATCTGCATGGCTGCTTTCTAAAAAAACGTTTTCAATTAATTATAGATAAAGGTTGAATAATAACTTAAAAGTTTAGTGTTTTACAAGCAGCTAACTATATAAATTGATAGTGTTGGTATAAACTATCATAAAAACATATGGTTTTTAGTAATTAGGAAATATCAGCTTAGATTAAATAATTAAATGTTCAAAATGCTAAATAGATATCACTTTCTTAATCTAGTTGTGGAGATTTCAAAACTCGAACTTGAGAATTGAGTATTTTATATACAGTTCAAAATATTAATCGGATATATATTTGTCAAAATTACCATACGATTGTATGTTTTATGGTTTTTATGAAGTATCAATTTTAAATAAATAATTGAAAGTTCAAAAGGCTAAATAAGTATAATTTTCTAAATTTAGTAGTGAAGTTTTAAACACTAACATGAATATTAAGTGTTTTATAAACAGATTGAAAATATAAATTGTTAATGTTGGTCACAAATATTATAACATTATTTGTTTTTTAGTAATTATGAAGTATCAGATTAGAATTAATAATAGAATGTTCAAAAATGAAAAAAGTATAATTTTCTTAATCTAGTATTAAAGGGTTCAAGACACTAACTTGAAAAATCAGTGTTTTATAAACAGTTCAAAATATTAATCAGATGTATTTAACAAAATAATCATATAAATGATTAGAAACTAATAAGATTCTAATTGCCAACGATAACCTTAAGAAACAATATTACAAGCTAATGATGGTTACCAATTTTTTCATTAAGATTCAAAACAAATTTAATATTATTCACTATTATTATAAACCACGAACATTGCATAAGTCCATTACTATTGTCAGCATCTTCTTGTTTATTTTCAACATTGGAGGTTGTTATTTTCCCCACAGTGTATGAACTCCAATTTATGTCTCACCAATCCTTGAGTGATCTGCATGGTTGCTTTCTAAAAAAACGTTTTCAATTAATTATAGATAAAGGTTGAATAATAACTTAAAAGTTTAGTGTTTTACAAGCAGCTAACTATATAAATTGATAGTGTTGGTATAAACTATCATAAAAACATATGGTTTTTAGTAATTAGGAAATATCAGCTTAGATTAAATAATTAAATTTTCAAAATGCTAAATAGATATCACTTTCTTAATCTAGTTGTGGAGATTTCAAAACTCGAACTTGAGAATTGAGTGTTTTATAAACAGTTCAAAATATTAATCGGATATATATTTGTCAAAATTACCATATGATTGTATGTTTTATGGTTTTTATAAAGTATCAATTTTAAATAAATAATTGAAAGTTCAAAAGGCTAAATAAGTATCATTTTCTAAATTTAGTAGTGAAGTTTTCAAACACTAACATAAATATCAGTGTTTTATAAACAGATTGAAAATATAAATTGTTAATGTTGGTCACAAATATTATAACATTATTTGTTTTTTAGTAATTATGAAGTATCAGATTAGAATTAATAATTGAATGTTCAAAAATGCAAAATAGTATAATTTTCTTAATCTAGTATTAAAGGGTTCAAGACACTAACTTGAAAAATCAGTGTTTTATAAACAGTTCAAAATATTAATCAGATGTATTTAACAAAATAATAATATAAATGATTAGAAACTAATAAGATTCTAATTGCCAACGATAACCTTAAGAAACAATATTACAAGCTAATGATGGTTACCAATTTTTTCATTAAGATTCAAAACAAATTTAATATTATTCACTATTATTATAAACCACGAACATTGCATAAGTCCATTACTATTGTCAGCATCTTCTTGTTTATTTTCAACATTGGAGGTTGTTATTTTCCCCACAGTGTATGAACTCCAATTTATGTCTCACCAATCCTTGAGTGATCTGCATGGTTGCTTTCTAAAAAAACGTTTTCAATTAATTATAGATAAAGGTTGAATAATAACTTAAAAGTTTAGTGTTTTACAAGCAGCTAACTATATAAATTGATAGTGTTGGTATAAACTATCATAAAAACATATGGTTTTTAGTAATTAGGAAATATCAGCTTAGATTAAATAATTAAATTTTCAAAATGCTAAATAGATATCACTTTCTTAATCTAGTTGTGGAGATTTCAAAACTCGAACTTGAGAATTGAGTGTTTTATAAACAGTTCAAAATATTAATCGGATATATATTTGTCAAAATTACCATACGATTGTATGTTTTATGGTTTTTATAAAGTATCAATTTTAAATAAATAATTGAAAGTTCAAAAGGCTAAATAAGTATCATTTTCTAAATTTAGTAGTGAAGTTTTAAACACTAACATAAATATTAAGTGTTTTATAAACAGATTGAAAATATAAATTGTTAATGTTGGTCACAAATATTATAACATTATTTGTTTTTTAGTAATTATGAAGTATCAGATTAGAATTAATAATTGAATGTTCAAAAATGCAAAAAGTATAATTTTCTTAATCTAGTATTAAAGGGTTCAAGACACTAACTTGAAAAATCAGTGTTTTATAAACAGTTCAAAATATTAATCAGATGTATTTAACAAAATAATAATATAAATGATTAGAAACTAATAAGATTCTAATTGCCAACGATAACCTTAAGAAACAATATTACAAGCTAATGATGGTTACCAATTTTTTCATTAAGATTCAAAACAAATTTAATATTATTCACTATTATTATAAACCACGAACATTGCATAAGTCCATTACTATTGTCAGCATCTTCTTGTTTATTTTCAACATTGGAGGTTGTTATTTTCCCCACAGTGTATGAACTCCAATTTATGTCTCACCAATCCTTGAGTGATCTGCATGGTTGCTTTCTAAAAAAACGTTTTCAATTAATTATAGATAAAGGTTGAATAATAACTTAAAAGTTTAGTGTTTTACAAGCAGCTAACTATATAAATTGATAGTGTTGGTATAAACTATCATAAAAACATATGGTTTTTAGTAATTAGGAAATATCAGCTTAGATTAAATAATTAAATTTTCAAAATGCTAAATAGATATCACTTTCTTAATCTAGTTGTGGAGATTTCAAAACTCGAACTTGAGAATTGAGTGTTTTATAAACAGTTCAAAATATTAATCGGAGATATATTTGTCAAAATTACCATATGATTGTATGTTTTATGGTTTTTATAAAGTATCAATTTTAATAAATAATTGAAAGTTCAAAAGCTAAATAAGTATCATTTTCTAAATTTAGTATTGAAGTTTTCAATACACTAACATAAAAATCAGTGTTTTATAAACAGATTGAAAATATAAATTGTTAATGTTGGTCACAAATATTATAACATTATTTGTTTTTTAGTAATTATGAAGTATCAGATTAGAATTAATAATTGAATGTTCAAAAATGCAAATAGTATAATTTTCTTAATCTAGTATTAAAGGGTTCAAGACACTAACTTGAAAAATCAGTGTTTTATAAAGAGTTCAAAATATTAATCAGATGTATTTAACAAAATAATAATATAAATGATTAGAAACTAATAAGATTCTAATTGCCAACGATAACCTTAAGAAACAATATTACAAGCTAATGATGGTTACCAATTTTTTCATTAAGATTCAAAACAAATTTAATATTATTCACTATTATTATAAACCACGAACATTGCATAAGTCCATTACTATTGTCAGCATCTTCTTGTTTATTTTCAACATTGGAGGTTGTTATTTTCCCCACAGTGTATGAACTCCAATTTATGTCTCACCAATCCTTGAGTGATCTGCATGGTTGCTTTCTAAAAAAACGTTTTCAATTAATTATAGATAAAGGTTGAATAATAACTTAAAAGTTTAGTGTTTTACAAGCAGCTAACTATATAAATTGATAGTGTTGGTATAAACTATCATAAAAACATATGGTTTTTAGTAATTAGGAAATATCAGCTTAGATTAAATAATTAAATTTTCAAAATGCTAAATAGATATCACTTTCTTAATCTAGTTGTGGAGATTTCAAAACTCGAACTTGAGAATTGAGTGTTTTATAAACAGTTCAAAATATTAATCGGAGATATATTTGTCAAAATTACCATATGATTGTATGTTTTATGGTTTTTATAAAGTATCAATTTTTAATAAATAATTGAAAGTTCAAAAAGCTAAATAAGTATCATTTTCTAAATTTAGTATTGAAGTTTTCAATACACTAACATAAAAATCAGTGTTTTATAAACAGATTGAAAATATAAATTGTTAATGTTGGTCACAAATATTATAACATTATTTGTTTTTTAGTAATTATGAAGTATCAGATTAGAATTAATAATTGAATGTTCAAAAATGCAAATAGTATAATTTTCTTAATCTAGTATTAAAGGGTTCAAGACACTAACTTGAAAAATCAGTGTTTTATAAACAGTTCAAAATATTAATCAGATGTATTTAACAAAATAATAATATAAATGATTAGAAACTAATAAGATTCTAATTGCCAACGATAACCTTAAGAAACAATATTACAAGCTAATGATGGTTACCAATTTTTTCATTAAGATTCAAAACAAATTTAATATTATTCACTATTATTATAAACCACGAACATTGCATAAGTCCATTACTATTGTCAGCATCTTCTTGTTTATTTTCAACATTGGAGGTTGTTATTTTCCCCACAGGGTATGAACTCCAATTTATGTCTCACCAATCCTTGAGTGATCTGCATGGCTGCTTTCTAAAAAAACGTTTTCAATTAATTATAGATAAAGGTTGAATAATAACTTAAAAGTTTAGTGTTTTACAAGCAGCTAACTATATAAATTGATAGTGTTGGTATAAACTATCATAAAAACATATGGTTTTTAGTAATTAGGAAATATCAGCTTAGATTAAATAATTAAATTTTCAAAATGCTAAATAGATATCACTTTCTTAATCTAGTTGTGGAGATTTCAAAACTCGAACTTGAGAATTGAGTGTTTTATAAACAGTTCAAAATATTAATCGGATATATATTTGTCAAAATTACCATATGATTGTATGTTTTATGGTTTTTATAAAGTATCAATTTTAAATAAATAATTGAAAGTTCAAAAGGCTAAATAAGTATCATTTTCTAAATTTAGTAGTGAAGTTTTCAATACACTAACATAAATATCAGTGTTTTATAAACAGATTGAAAATATAAATTGTTAATGTTGGTCACAAATATTATAACATTATTTGTTTTTTAGTAATTATGAAGTATCAGATTAGAATTAATAATTGAATGTTCAAAAATGCAAAAAGTATAATTTTCTTAATCTAGTATTAAAGGGTTCAAGACACTAACTTGAAAAATCAGTGTTTTATAAACAGTTCAAAATATTAATCAGATGTATTTAACAAAATAATCATATAAATGATTAGAAACTAATAAGATTCTAATTGCCAACGATAACCTTAAGAAACAATATTACAAGCTAATGATGGTTACCAATTTTTTCATTAAGATTCAAAACAAATTTAATATTATTCACTATTATTATAAACCACGAACATTGCATAAGTCCATTACTATTGTCAGCATCTTCTTGTTTATTTTCAACATTGGAGGTTGTTATTTTCCCCACAGGGTATGAACTCCAATTTATGTCTCACCAATCCTTGAGTGATCTGCATGGCTGCTTTCTAAAAAAACGTTTTCAATTAATTATAGATAAAGGTTGAATAATAACTTAAAAGTTTAGTGTTTTACAAGCAGATAACTATATAAATTGATAGTGTTGGTATAAACTATCATAAAAACATATGGTTTTTAGTAATTAGGAAATATCAGCTTAGATTAAATAATTAAATTTTCAAAATGCTAAATAGATATCACTTTCTTAATCTAGTTGTGGAGATTTCAAAACTCGAACTTGAGAATTGAGTGTTTTATAAACAGTTCAAAATATTAATCGGATATATATTTGTCAAAATTACCATATGATTGTATGTTTTATGGTTTTTATAAAGTATCAATTTTAAATAAATAATTGAAAGTTCAAAAGGCTAAATAAGTATCATTTTCTAAATTTAGTAGTGAAGTTTTCAAACACTAACATAAATATTCAGTGTTTTATAAACAGATTGAAAATATAAATTGTTAATGTTGGTCACAAATATTATAACATTATTTGTTTTTTAGTAATTATGAAGTATCAGATTAGAATTAATAATTGAATGTTCAAAAATGCAAAATAGTATAATTTTCTTAATCTAGTATTAAAGGGTTCAAGACACTAACTTGAAAAATCAGTGTTTTATAAACAGTTCAAAATATTAATCAGATGTATTTAACAAAATAATAATATAAATGATTAGAAACTAATAAGATTCTAATTGCCAACGATAACCTTAAGAAACAATATTACAAGCTAATGATGGTTACCAATTTTTTCATTAAGATTCAAAACAAATTTAATATTATTCACTATTATTATAAACCACGAACATTGCATAAGTCCATTACTATTGTCAGCATCTTCTTGTTTATTTTCAACATTGGAGGTTGTTATTTTCCCCACAGGGTATGAACTCCAATTTATGTCTCACCAATCCTTGAGTGATCTGCATGGCTGCTTTCTAAAAAAACGTTTTCAATTAATTATAGATAAAGGTTGAATAATAACTTAAAAGTTTAGTGTTTTACAAGCAGCTAACTATATAAATTGATAGTGTTGGTATAAACTATCATAAAAACATATGGTTTTTAGTAATTAGGAAATATCAGCTTAGATTAAATAATTAAATTTTCAAAATGCTAAATAGATATCACTTTCTTAATCTAGTTGTGGAGATTTCAAAACTCGAACTTGAGAATTGAGTGTTTTATAAACAGTTCAAAATATTAATCGGAGATATATTTGTCAAAATTACCATATGATTGTATGTTTTATGGTTTTTATAAAGTATCAATTTTTAATAAATAATTGAAAGTTCAAAAAGCTAAATAAGTATCATTTTCTAAATTTAGTATTGAAGTTTTCAATACACTAACATAAAAAATCAGTGTTTTATAAACAGATTGAAAATATAAATTGTTAATGTTGGTCACAAATATTATAACATTATTTGTTTTTTAGTAATTATGAAGTATCAGATTAGAATTAATAATTGAATGTTCAAAAATGCAAATAGTATAATTTTCTTAATCTAGTATTAAAGGGTTCAAGACACTAACTTGAAAAATCAGTGTTTTATAAAGAGTTCAAAATATTAATCAGATGTATTTAACAAAATAATAATATAAATGATTAGAAACTAATAAGATTCTAATTGCCAACGATAACCTTAAGAAACAATATTACAAGCTAATGATGGTTACCAATTTTTTCATTAAGATTCAAAACAAATTTAATATTATTCACTATTATTATAAACCACGAACATTGCATAAGTCCATTACTATTGTCAGCATCTTCTTGTTTATTTTCAACATTGGAGGTTGTTATTTTCCCCACAGTGTATGAACTCCAATTTATGTCTCACCAATCCTTGAGTGATCTGCATGGTTGCTTTCTAAAAAAACGTTTTCAATTAATTATAGATAAAGGTTGAATAATAACTTAAAAGTTTAGTGTTTTACAAGCAGCTAACTATATAAATTGATAATGTTGGTATAAACTATCATTAAAACATATGGTTTTTAGTAATTAGGAAATATCAGCTTAGATTAAATAATTAAATTTTCAAAATGCTAAATAGATATCACTTTCTTAATTTAGTTGTGGAGATTTCAAAACTCGAACTTGAGAATTGAGTGTTTTATAAACAGTTCAAATATTAATCGGAGATATATTTGTCAAAATTACCATATGATTGTATGCTTTATGGTTTTTATAATGTATCAATTTTAAATAAATAATTGAAAGTTCAAAAGGCTAAATAAGTATCATTTTCTAAATTTAGTAGTGAAGTTTTCAAAACACTAACATAAATAATCAGTGTTTTATAAACAGATTGAAAATATAAATTGTTAATGTTGGTCACAAATATTATAACATTATTTGATTTTTAGTAATTATGAAGTATCAGATTAGAATTAATAATTGAATTTTCAAAAATGCAAATAGTATAATTTTCTTAATCTAGTATTAAAGGGTTCAAGACACTAACTTGAAAAATCAGTGTTTTATAAACAGTTCAAAATATTAATCAGATGTATTTAACAAAATTATCATATAAATGATTAAAAACTAATAAGATTCTAATTGCCAACGATGACCTTAAGAAACAAGATTACAAGCTAATGATGGTTACCAATTTTTTCATTAAGATTCAAAACAAATTTAATATTATTCACTATTATTATAAACCACGAACATTGCATAAGTCCATTACTATTGTCAGCATCTTCTTGTTTATTTTCAACATTGGAGGTTGTTATTTTCCCCACAGGGTATGAACTCCAATTTATGTCTCACCAATCCTTGAGTGATCTGCATGGCTGCTTTCTAAAAAAATGTTTTCAATTAATTATAGATAAAGGTTGAATAATAACTTAAAAGTTTAGTGTTTTACAAGCAGATAACTATATAAATTGATAGTGTTGGTATAAACTATCATAAAAACATATGGTTTTTAGTAATTAGGAAATATCAGCTTAGATTAAATAATTAAATTTTCAAAATGCTAAATAGATATCACTTTCTTAATCTAGTTGTGGAGATTTCAAAACTCGAACTTGAGAATTGAGTGTTTTATATACAGTTCAAAATATTAATCGGATATATATTTGTCAAAATTACCATATGATTGTATGTTTTATGGTTTTTATAAAGTATCAATTATAAATAAATAATTGAAAGTTCAAAAGGCTAAATAAGTATCATTTTCTAAATTTAGAAGTGAAGTTTTCAAAACACTAACATAAATATTCAGTGTTTTATAAACAGAATGAAAATATAAATTGTTAATGTTGGTCAAAAATATTATAACATTATTTGTTTTTTAGTAATTATGAAGTATCAGATTAGAATTAATAATTGAATGTTCAAAAATGCAAAAAAGCATAATTTTCTTAATCTAGTATTAAAGGGTTCAAGACACTAACTTGAAAAATCAGTGTTTTATAAACAGTTCAAAATATTAATCAGATGTATTTAACAAAATTATCATATAAATGATTAAAAACTAATAAGATTCTAATTGCCAACGATGACCTTAAGAAACAAGATTACAAGTTAATGCTGCATACCATTTTTTTCATTAAGATTCAAAACAAATTTAATATTATTCACTATTACTATAAACCACGAACATTGCATAAGTCCATTACTATTGTCAGCATCTTCTTGTTTATTTTCAACATTGGAGGTTGTTATTTTCCCCACAGGGTATGAAGTCCAATTTATGTCTCACCAATCCTTGAGTGATCTGCATGGCTGCTTTCTAAAAAAACGTTTTCAATTAATTATAGATAAAGGTTAATAATAACTTAAAAGTTTAGTGTTTTACAAGCAGCTAACTATATAAATTGATAGTGTTGGTATAAACTATCATAAAAACATATGGTTTTTAGTAATTAGGAAATATCAGCTTAGATTAAATAATTAAATTTTCAAAATGCTAAATAGATATCACTTTCTTAATCTAGTTGTGGAGATTTCAAAACTCGAACTTGAGAATTGAGTTTTTATATACAGTTCAAAATATTAATCGGATATATATTTGTCAAAATTACCATATGATTGTATGTTTTATGGTTTTTATAAAGTATCAATTATAAATAAATAATTGAAAGTTCAAAAGGCTAAATAAGTATCATTTTCTAAATTTAGAAGTGAAGTTTTCAAAACACTAACATAAATATTCAGTGTTTTATAAACAGAATGAAAATATAAATTGTTAATGTTGGTCAAAAATATTATAACATTATTTGTTTTTTAGTAATTATGAAGTATCAGATTAGAATTAATAATTGAATGTTCAAAAATGCAAAAGAGCATAATTTTCTTAATCTAGTATTAAAGGGTTCAAGACACTAACTTGAAAAATCAGTGTTTTATAAACAGTTCAAAATATTAATCAGATGTATTTAACAAAATTATCATATAAATGATTAAAAACTAATAAGATTCTAATTGCCAACGATGACCTTAAGAAACAAGATTACAAGTTAATGCTGCATACCATTTTTTCATTAAGATTCAAAACAAATTTAATATTATTCACTATTACTATAAACCACGAACATTGCATAAGTCCATTACTATTGTCAGCATCTTCTTGTTTATTTTCAACATTGGAGGTTGTTATTTTCCCCACAGGGTATGAAGTCCAATTTATGTCTCACCAATCCTTGAGTGATCTGCATGGCTGCTTTCTAAAAAAACGTTTTCAATTAATTATAGATAAAGGTTGAATAATAACTTAAAAGTTTAGTGTTTTACAAGCAGCTAACTATATAAATTGATAGTGTTGGTATAAACTATCATAAAAACATATGGTTTTTAGTAATTAGGAAATATCAGCTTAGATTAAATAATTAAATTTTCAAAATGCTAAATAGATATCACTTTCTTAATCTAGTTGTGGAGATTTCAAAACTCGAACTTGAGAATTGAGTTTTTATATACAGTTCAAAATATTAATCGGATATATATTTGTCAAAATTACCATATGATTGTATGTTTTATGGTTTTTATAAAGTATCAATTTTTAATAAATAATTGAAAGTTCAAAAGGCTAAATAAGTATCATTTTCTAAATTTAGAAGTGAAGTTTTCAAAACACTAACATAAATATTCAGTGTTTTATAAACAGAATGAAAATATAAATTGTTAATGTTGGTCAAAAATATTATAACATTATTTGTTTTTAGTAATTATGAAGTATCAGATTAGAATTAATAATTGAATGTTCAAAAATGCAAAAGAGCATAATTTTCTTAATCTAGTATTAAAGGGTTCAAGACACTAACTTGAAAAATCAGTGTTTTATAAACAGTTCAAAATATTAATCAGATGTATTTAACAAAATTATCATATAAATGATTAAAAACTAATAAGATTCTAATTGCCAACGATAACCTTAAGAAACAAGATTACAAGTTAATGCTGCATACCATTTTTTTCATTAAGATTCAAAACAAATTTAATATTATTCACTATTACTATAAACCACGAACATTGCATAAGTCCATTACTATTGTCAGCATCTTCTTGTTTATTTTCAACATTGGAGGTTGTTATTTTCCCCACAGGGTATGAAGTCCAATTTATGTCTCACCAATCCTTGAGTGATCTGCATGGCTGCTTTCTAAAAAAACGTTTTCAATTAATTATAGATAAAGGTTAATAATAACTTAAAAGTTTAGTGTTTTACAAGCAGCTAACTATATAAATTGATAGTGTTGGTATAACCTATCATAAAAACATATGGTTTTTAGTAATTAGGAAATATCAGCTTAGATTAAATAATTAAATTTTCAAAATGCTAAATAGATATCACTTTCTTAATCTAGTTGTGGAGATTTCAAAACTCGAACTTGAGAATTGAGTTTTATATACAGTTCAAAATATTAATCGGATATATATTTGTCAAAATTACCATATGATTGTATGTTTTATGGTTTTTATAAAGTATCAATTATAATAAATAATTGAAAGTTCAAAAGGCTAAATAAGTATCATTTTCTAAATTTAGAAGTGAAGTTTTCAAAACACTAACATAAATATTCAGTGTTTTATAAACAGAATGAAAATATAAATTGTTAATGTTGGTCAAAAATATTATAACATTATTTGTTTTTTAGTAATTATGAAGTATCAGATTAGAATTAATAATTGAATGTTCAAAAATGCAAAAAGTATAATTTTCTTAATCTAGTATTAAAGGGTTCAAGACACTAACTTGAAAAATCAGTGTTTTATAAACAGTTCAAAATATTAATCAGATGTATTTAACAAAATTATCATATAAATGATTAAAAACTAATAAGATTCTAATTGCCAAAGATAACCTTAAGTCACAATATTACAAGTTAATGATGCAGACCATTTTTTTCATTAAGATTCAAAACAAATTAATATTATTCACTTTTACTATAAACCACGAACATTGCATAAGTCCATTACTATTGTCAGCATCTTCTTGTTTATTTTCAACATTGGAGGTTGTTACTTTCCCCACAGGGTATGAACTCCAATTTATGTCTCACCAATCCTTGAGTGATCTGCATGGCTGCTTTCTAAAAAAATGTTTTCAATTAATTATAGATAATGGTTGAATAATGGCTTAAAGGTTTAGTGTTTTACAAGCAGCTAACTATATAAATTGATAACGTTGGTCTAAAATATGATAAAAACATATGTTTTTTTAGTAATTATTAAATATCAGCTTAGATTAAATAATTGAATATTCAAAATGCTAAATAAAAATCTGTTTTTTAATCTAGTAGTGAAGGTTTCAAGCACTTACTTGAGTATTGAGTGTTTTATAAATAGTTAAAAATATGAATTGGTAATATTCGTCAAATTTATAAGTCATAGAAATTGGAAACTTTCACTAGTAGTTGAGAAACAAATGTACTTTATTAAAAAAAATATTTATTTATATATATTGCAATATAAATATAGGTAATAAATATATCCTAGACTGACCAAATTATCTCTTTTCAGAATCGTTTTTGTATAGATGTAATGATTCCATCATTGCATTTAATTTAACACATCCATTATAGTTACCTTAATCCCCACCCCCACTATACAGCAGAGCGAGTTTTATATTTTATATTGCGCACTACAGGATAATAGTACCTTAAGCTACTTAAAATACTATACCTATTATATACATTTTATTATAAACACATAGGTATACAATTCACATAACCATATGTATTATTGTATATTATTTAAATTTTCATGTCCATATTTGTTGTTATTCAAAGATAATAAGTATTATTATATAGACAATAAGTTCAGATAAATACATTAATAATATTATGTAACATTTTTCTGTCATAAGATTATATTATGTTAATTATTAGGCTTCTGGAGTGTAATAGTTATCCAACACTCAATTAATAAAAATCAATATATAAACTTTATTATGTATTTTGGTGATAATATGCAGTATTAAACAAATGCTGTTTGTTAAATTTTGCTCAAGAGTAAATAAATTATTTGATAATTAATAATATAATTAAATTCATAATCATCAATAAGTTTTAATTTATGGCCTCAATAACTTATAACTTAATTTACTTAATATATAAAGAACTAAATATCAAGTTTATTATATAAAGATTTTTCTATTAAATTTTCGAATTGCTATTTCACTGAACGTAATTACATTTTTAATCTAATTTAATTGTGGAACATGGAGAGTTTTAAAGTTGTTAGTGATATTGATATATTATACATTAATACGATCAATCAAAAATATTTTTATTCTTAAACAATGTCAAGTTAACACATTTTGACGGCCGGTTTCACGAATCGAATCTTAAATCACACACTCATAATCATAAAAAAACAAATAAAAAACATTATACAACACAATATTTAAAATAAAAAATAAAATTATATGATATTTAACGATTTTTCGTGGTTTGATAACAAGTCTGGTGCTTTTGATTATCGTACAAACAAAACATTTAAATATTTACATATTATAAAATACGTCTAAGACATATCTATTGATTCAATATAATGAAATAGTTTGTATTTTTCTTACACTTGAAAAAAAATATATTTTTAAGAAATATGTTAAGCTAACGGCTGGATGTAGATATTGTATACCCATTTATACATCTGGACAGATGGTACGCAATATTTTTTGGTGTGTTTGAAAATCGACCACCCACAATAGGGTATTATTTCAACACCAATGTATTATAAGACATATTTTGGTGAAGTCTACAGTGGCGTCGCAAAAACGACGTCTTTGTTAACATTCTATATAGTAGGGGCCAATAGACATATTATTACAATTTCTATAACAATAATAAGAAGGCGGGTGTCTTCTAATATATTTCTCCGATCAAAAATAATCAATAATGGATTAAAAATACAATACATACGAATGTGGTATCTTTTAAATCACGTTCCCTTATATGGTAAAACAGAAATGTACATTCAATTATTTTATATACAGCGGAAATGCTTCGTTTATTATACATTAAGTATGGTTTGGTGAGTACTACTATACCTATCCATATTGTAACAACAGTGGAATTATAATGGAAACATTGAATATACGATAATAATATAATAGAACTCTAGCTTATTTTTTCAACAGGCATCTTTTGTCATAATAGTAGCTTATTTCTGTTAATGTATAAGCATAAGCACAATTGTCTCAAAGGTATGTAATTTATTGATTTAATGAAATATTATATATTATCATTTACATTATATACAATATAAAATTATATTACAATTTAATACAGTATCTTCTTAGGTACCACTGACCTTTTGTGGTAATACAATCATTGTATCCAATATTCATTGTCTACAACTGCATTTATCTGACACTAATAATATATTGATTTTTAATATATATTATTAACTAAATAATAAATATACCTACTAAAAATTATATCTAACTAATATTTAGTTAATTATTGTAACATTTGTAATATTTAGGCGTGATATTTCAAAATATTAAAATATGAGTTATGATGCATCTTAACATGTGCTATGAGGGGGAATTTTTTAATATTTTATTTGAACAAAAATGTATTATTATAAATAATTTATTGGTTTAGACCTATTTAACAATTTAAGGTTTGCAATATTATATCTTATTCATTGTGTTTGCGCTATGCGCAATAAGCGCAAATCAAAAAATTATTATTATTATTATTTTAATTTACCTAATATTATTACCAACTTATTATTTGTCACATTAAAATTGCTCGTTCATCGGCGATTGCATGTCTGGGGTTTCGTGCATATGGTCAGTCACAGAACACGGCACCGGCCGCGTGATAATAAGAAGTCGAAGGTTGAGAGCAATACGTGAGGTCCGAACATTTTCTCGACTTTATTATCGAAAAATAACCAGTTTAATGCACTGAAAGCAACGAGTAACGACCCGTCTCAATATATATTTCCAATAATTCGTTTCATTTATAAAATGACCCGTCAGTTACCAATTCTTAAGAGGCCATAGGGCATTGCATAAAACGTCGAAAGTAACAATAACACCTAAATTGCAATACGTATAAAATACGTAGCTATGGTACAAATACCACCCACATGCAAAGAAGACGGTTACACGTTCTATAAGCAAGAATTGTACAGAGATCGATTTATTTTACTTATTGCTATACAAGGTAGAATAAAGGACCGAGAAACACAATGAAGACGACAAAGTCTTTCAGTGCACGTGTGTCGTCTGCATATATATGTATAAATGGTACAGGGGATTCAAATGTCCGACTGCGTAACTTTGTTCGAAAAATATATTGCTTATCGAAATAATATTTCGGTACCTACGTCGTAGAATGTATATTGTTAAGTAGGTCCTACCTACTATTTTAAAAAGTTTCCATAATAGTGCACGTCGTGCGATGTTCACCGTAGAAAAAATCATTGTCGCCATCATCCGAGTATATAAATCTTCATATTGTAAAAGGTAAAATACAAAAGTGTCATTTGTATAGGTACATTATTATTATTGTACTTGGTGGGTCTATATCACAATGGGTGTCAAGATTCTGTAAGTATACTGCACTATACAGTAATATATAATAATATATAATATATATTATATGTATGAGATCAGGCCTCTACATCGGCCACATCACATTTTCGGCCCTGGTACAGAACTAAATTCGAGCTCTTTTTAATAATAATTAATTTTTTTTATATGAATATACCTTAAATACTAGTTTTGTGTATTGATTATAAGAGTGAGATAATTGAAAAATAAAATACCAACAAATGTATAGTATCCCTTAAGAATTAAAAACATGATGTGTAATATCATGTAGTACACCAATACCATTAATAGTACACACTAAAAATGTATGTTAAAAGTTAAAATCTCGAAAACATTTGTTAGGTAAAACAT
>NC_040879.1:16063519-16089710 GCF_003676215.2 Rhopalosiphum maidis
AAATATAAAGATTTTTCTATTAAATTTTCTAATTGCTATTTCACTGAACGTAATTACATTTTTAATCTAATTTAATTGTGGAACATGGAGAGGTTTAAGTTGTTAGTGAATATTTATATTATACATTAATACGATCAATCAAAAAATATTTTTTATTCTTAAACAATGTCAAGTTAACACATTTTGACGGCCGGTTTCACGAATCGAATCTTAAATCACACACTCATAATCATAAAAAAACAAAATAAAAAATTATACAACACAATATTTAAAATAAAAAATAAAATTATATGATATTTAACGATTTTTCGTGGTTTGATAAACAAGTCTGGTGCTTTTGATTATCGTACAAACAAAACATTTAAATATTTACATATTATAAAATACGTCTAAGACATATCTATTGATTCAATATAATGAAATAGTTTGTATTTTTCTTACACTTGAAAAAAAATATATTTTTAAGAAATATGTTAAGCTAACGGCTGGATGTAGATATTGTATACCCATTTATACATCTGGACAGATGGTACGCAAAATTTTTTGGTGTGTTTGAAATCGACCACCCACAATAGGGTATTATTTCAACACCAATGTATTATAAGACATATTTTGGTGAAGTCTACAGTGGCGTCGCAAAAACGACGTCTTTGTTAACATTCTATATAGTAGGGGCCAATAGACATATTATTACAATTTCTATAACAATAATAAGAAGGCGGGTGTCTTCTAATATATTTCTTCCGATCAAAATAATCAATAATGGATTTAAAAATACAATACATACGAATGTGGTATCTTTTAAATCACGTCCCTTATATGGTAAAACAGAATGTACATTCAATTATTTTATATACAGCGGAAATGCCTTCGTTTATTATACATTACGTATGGTTTGGTGAGTACTACTATACCTATCCATATTGTAACAACAGTGGAATTATAATGGAAACATTGAATATACGATAATAATATAATAGAACTCTAGCTTATTTTTTTCAACTGGCATCTTTTGTCATAATGGTAGCTTATTTATGTTAATGTATAAGCATAAAGCGCAATTGTCTCAAAGGTATGTAATGTATTGATTTAATGAAATATTATATATTATCATTTACATTATATACAATATAAAATTATATTACAATTTAATACAGTATCTTCTTATAGGTACCACTGACCTTTTGTGGTAATACAATCATTGTATCCAATATTCATTGTCTACAACTGCATTTATCTGACACTAATAATATATTGATTTTTAATATATATTATTAACTGAATAATAAATATACCTACTAAAAATTATATCTAACTAATATTTAGTTAATTATTGTAACATTTGTAATATTTAGGAGTGATATTTCAAAATATTAAAATATGAGTTATGATGCATCTTAACATGTGCTATGAGGGGGAATTTTTTAATATTTTATTTGAACAAAATGTATTATATTAATAATTATTGGTTTAGACCTATTTAACAATTTAAGGTTTGCAATATTATATCTTATTCATTGTGTTTGCGCTATGCGCAATAAGCGCAAATCAAAAAATTATTATTATTATTTTAATTTACCTAATATTATTACCAACTTATTATTTGTCACATTAAAATTGCTCGTTCATCGGCGATTGCATGTCTGGGGTTTCGTGCATATGGATCAGTCACAGAACACGGCACCGGCCGCGTGATAATAAGAAGTCGAAGGTTGAGAGCAATACGTGAGGTCCGAACATTTTCTCGACTTTATTATCGAAAAATAACCAGTTTAATGCACTGAAGCAACGAGTAACGACCCGTCTCAATATATATTTCCAATAATTCGTTTCATTTATAAAATGACCCGTCAGTTACCAATTCTTAAGAGGCCATAGGGCATTGCATAAAACGTCGAAAGTAACAATAACACCTAAATTGCAATACGTATAAAATACGTAGCTATGGTACAAATACCACCCACATGCAAAGAAGACGGTTACACGTTCTATAAGCAAGAATTGTACAGAGATCGATTTATTTTACTTATTGCTATACAAGGTAGAATAAAGGACCGAGAAACACAATGAAGACGACAAAGTCTTTCAGTGCACGTGTGTCGTCTGCATATATATGTATAAATGGTACAGGGGATTCAAATGTCCGACTGCGTAACTTTGTTCGAAAAATATATTGCTTATCGAAATAATATTTCGGTACTTACGTCGTAGAATGTATATTGTTAAGTAGGTCCTACCTACTATTTTAAAAAGTTTCCATAAGAGTGCACGTCGTGCGATGTTCACCGTAGAAAAAATCATTGTCGCCATCGTCCGAGTATATAAATCTTCATATTGTAAAAGGTAAAATACAAAAGTGTCATTTGTATAGGTACATTATTATTATTGTACTTGGTGGGTCTATATAACAATGGGCGTCAAGATTCTGTAGTATACTGCACTATACAGTATATAATAATATATTAATATATATTATATGTATGAGATCAGGCCTCTACATCGGCCACATCACATTTTCGGCCCTGGTACAGAACTAAATTCGAGCTCATTTTTAATAATAATTAATTTTTTTATATGAATATACCTTAAATACTAGTTTTGTGTATAGATTATAAGAGTAAGATAATTGAAAAATAAAATACCAACAAATGTATAGTTATCCCTTAAGAATTGAAAACATGATGTGTAATATCATGTAGATACATAATACCATTGATAGTACACACTAAAATGTATGTTAAAAGTTAAAATCTCGAAAACATTTGTTAGGTAAAAACAAAATAGTGTGATCGCTATAACTTATACTGTATAATATTTTAATGTATGTATGTACAGTTCTGGACTTCTGGTAAACTTATAAATTATAATACTTAATACACATTATTACTTGAATTCATATTTCTATATCAACTAATTTTTTTTTATCAGTTATTGTTTAAGTTTAAATATTACTTATATTTCAGATTATACATTTTATTCGTATTATAGTTATTATTAGGCTAGTTATTATGAAATCTGTAAATAATACCAATACTTTTAGTGTGGACACATTACTGAGAGTGTAGAACCATAAACATATTAATAAATTAATAAATATATTAATATGTCTTCTATTGTCTATGTGTAGAACTGCACGTTTGTCGTTTACACAAAATAAGTATATGATAATATCACGATATAATATATAAATAAAAAACTAACTTATGTCTAGAGAAACATTCTTTCATTTAATATTACACTAATAAATTATTATAAAAATAATATCACGTGTATACATTTTATAAATAAACCAACTTTGGTACTATCTTGGGAAAGATTGTTTTCAAGTTATTAATATTTGTGTGATATCATAATATTTAAGATATTATCATAAGCCACAGAATAAGCATAATATGATTTTCGAGTTGATTAAAAAAAATCCTAAAATTATACTTGAAAAAAATTTAAGTATTAAAACATTTTTCTAATATCCCTTGAAGGCGAACGCCGGGCCTTGGTACCATGGGTCTTTCTGACTCCCCATATGGGAGCCCTGTATGAGATGTTTCTAAACATATTCACTAGAATAAAAGAACTGTTTTTGTATTACTGTAATAGTGATATTGTGATATATTTAATACCAAACTATACTACAATTTTTATTACATGGCTTATATATTTTCACATAAGTAAAAACTCTAAAAACTTTTGTTAATACACGTATACTTTTTTTAGTTCATATATTACACACGCATTTCGGTACTGCACACTAAAATAGAAGCTGATTACGTATAAAATATATTACCGCTGAATATCAATATAATATACCATAATAATAAATAATTAAATAATATAAAATAAAATAACGAAAAACCGATAGGGTATTTAATACACATCCAGGATATATTATCTGTATTGATTCTGTAAAATCAAACAATTTGTATTTTTCTACTCGTGTAAAAAATATATTTTTAAGAAAAAATGTCAAGCTAACTGCCAGATGTAGGTATTGTATAGGTACGCATTTATACTTAGGAACAATCTGATGTATTATGGGACATATTTTGGAGAAGTCTGCAGTGGCGTCGCAGAGACGACGTTTTTGTTAATATTCTGTGTAGGCGCCAATGGTCAATGAACATATTATTACAATTTATATAACAACTAGCTGTCCCCGTGCACTTCGTCGTCCTTATAAAATGCACCCGTCTTAAGTTTGGTTGCCTTATGCTAACATTAAGCGTGAGGATAAATACTATTTTTAGTTTTCTGATTTGGTGTATAGACGATATTTCCAATATATCAACTTTTTATCAAATATTCACTTAAAAATTTCTGTTTTTTTTATTTTTTGATATTTTTAGTATCCTAGCAACCGCTTAGAAAAAATATCAAACAATTATTAAACAATTAAAAATACTTGAAATATTGTACAGAGGTTCCTTAAGCAGTGAAGGGGCGCACTAATAATTAACTTCGGGCTGATTTATGAATCTAAATCATCCAGGGTGTCACCCAAACGCATACAAAACAATTCATTCAAATCAGTCCAACCGTTTAGGTGTTCAGTGGCATACACACGTACAGTAGAATAATGTATATAAATATAATATAATAAGTAAGCGGGTATTATACATTAAGTATGGTTTGATGAGTACTACTATACCTATCCATATTGTAACAACAGTGGAATTATAATGGATCCATTGAATATACGATAATAATATGATAGAACTCTAGCTTTTTTTTTTTCAACTGGGGTCTGATGTTGTCATAATGGTACGACGTTTATTATGTTCTATATTTATAATTTATATATTATATTAACTATTAAGTGAGTACATTATTATGTGCTTTATTTATGAATCTATACTTAGAAGTTCTCGCAGAACATACGTCTATATTCATGTCTTAAGTACCTATTTATTTATATTAAATTCGTATTTTAATAGAATTATAAAATGCTAAATTTGTACCGGAGATATTATAAAAATATATAAAAATTATTTATTTACCTCTATATATGAATTGCAGTCAGTTAGCGAGATACAATTAATGACTGCAATCAGCAATTTTTCAGATGTGAGGCATTTGCTGGTTGACAAAAGTTCCGAGTTGCGGCGTACATTACGCATCTCTGATTTCGCACTTCACCTGTATTGGTCCTGCTAAGTAATCTGAGCCGCCGGTGCTATAGCACTTTTTAAGAAAAATATAAAATAAAGCATTAGTGTTTAATTAAATGAGATGAATACAGAAATACAATTAAAAAATATTCACAACAATTATTTAGCAAGCCATAGGTATAGTTAATAAAAAATACGCATGACGTCATAATTTCGTTGCCGCTTTAATAATATATATATATACTCAGTACACAGTATACTTTATTACGTGAATATTACATTTCTCAGTTATAACTCAACTAAATAATTTATTGGTTTAGACCTTGTAACGTCTCGCACAATGTAATCCCCAGGTTCGGTGTGTGGAGCGTACATTGACAAAAATGGTAATGTCGCCAACCCATTGGCGAGATTTGGAAACCGAAATATTATAGTTTACCGATTTGATCAAATTAGTTGTTACTTTTTCCGGGCATTTAAAAATTTGTGTTTTGTGTGCATTTCCACCTTATAGAATTATTATTCTTCCTCAAAACCACATAAAAATATTTCTGATGTACTATTAACTCACTGCCTCTTTCAAAATTGTCCATTATATGATACGTATTAGGTATAACTTTTGTTTAAGTCAAAAATATAACACACTTAATCCACTATTGCGAATGATGTACTGGTGAGAACTTGCTGTATATTATAGTTGGTGACAATGATCGATTAATATATATTTATCGTATCTTATCGTTATCGTATTATTTTCACTCGCAGTCACTCGTGAGTCGTGGTTTCCTATCGATCGTCGCTAAAATTAAATTTAATTAAAAATAATTGTTGATATTTTATTATTTTTTTTTTTTTTTGATAAAAGTTTGGGAAACTGACTATTTTAGACCGTACCAGTTTTACGTTTACCATATCATGCACCGGACAAAATACGTCGACGACATTACATAATGGTTATATGATATTACATGGCCGGTATATTCTATATTGAATATTTTAATTGATGACTAATTAGTAATTAATATATTGACGGCCACTCCGAACCACGGGTACTGGGCAATGGTTATAGCGTGTGTGCACGTTTTTAAGTAGATAGGTGTCGTTTTCGGGCGCCGGCAGAGGGGTCCGACGAGGGACGGAGAGCGCTATCGCATCATATAATAATATGTTAATATAAGAAATTGAATTTTGTCTGTTTAACAACCTATTTAACAATTTAAGGCTTAAAATATTATATCTTATTCTTAAATTCATTGTGTTTGTGCTGTGCTCAATAAGTGCAAATTAATATGTTAATACTATCATATTCATTAACCTAATATTATTACCAACTTATTACTTATCAAATTATTAAAATCATGCATTCTTCGGGGATTGCATGTCTGGGGCTTCGTGCATATAGTCAGTCACAGAACACGGCACCGACCGCCTGGTAATAATAAGCCGAAGGTCAATAGCAATACGTGAGATTCGAACATTTTCTCGGCTTTATAGAAAAATAACCATTGTAACGCACTGTACACGACCTTTTTCAATATATAATTCCCGCTGTTCGTTTCATTTCTAAAACGACCCGTCCGTCACCAATTCTTAAGGCGGCCGCGTGGCACTGTATAAAACACGGAAAGCAACAATAACACCTAAAATGCAATACGTGTAAAAGTTATGGTACAAATACCACCCACAATGAAGACGGTCACATGTTCTCTAAAAAGAAACTATACAGAGGACGATTTATTTTACTTATCGCTGTATAGAGTAGAATAAAGAAACGAGAAACACAGAGAAGATGACAAGATCGTGCAGTGCACGTGTGTCGTCTACATAATTTATGTATATTGTACATAGTACAGGGGATGCAAGTGTCCGACTTCCTGACGCCGTACTGCGTATTGCGTTACTTTTGTTCAAAAAATATATTGTCTGTAGAATTGCATTGGTGGGGTTGAATACGTATGTCAGTCACTGAATACGGCGCCGGCCGCGTGTGTTAGTCACAGAACACGACACCAGCCAAGTAGGTCAGTTACAGAACACGGCACCGGCTGCGTGGTAATAATAAGTTGAAGGTTGAGAGCAATACGTGAGATCCGAACATTTTCTCGGCTTTATAGAAATATAACCATTATAATGCACTGCAGGCGAAGAGTGACGACCCATCTCAATATATTTTTCTTGCAGTTAGTTTCATTTCTAAAACGACCTATTAGTCACCATTGATACGAGGCAAAACCGGTACTGTATAAAACATGGAAGGCAACAATAACACCTAAAATGCCATACGTATAAAAGCTATGGTACAAACACCACCCACAAAGAAAACGGTCGCACGTTCTATAAGCAAAAATTATACAGACTACAGAGATCGATTTATTTTATTTATTGCTCTATAGTCTATAGGGTAGAATAAAGGAACGAGAAACACAAAGAAGACGACAAAATCTTTCAGTGCAGGAGTATGCAACCGACTTAACTGCATACTGCATAATTTTGTTCGAAGAATATAATGCCTGTCCAAATAATATTTCGGCACGTCGTAGAATATATATTGTTAAGTAAGTCCTACCTACCATTTTAAAAAAATTCCATAAGAACACACGTCGTGTAATGATCATTGTAGAAAAAATCATTGTCGCCATCGTCCGAGTCAATATTGTCTTATATTGTAAAAGGTAAAATACAAAAGTTTCATTTGTAAGAACGTTATTATTGTACAATGTTAGCTAAAAATACCAAAACATAATGAATTTACATCGAAGAGTCGTGCAATTTCGGCTGATATTTCAGGTGTACGTATATATATATAATAATATAACATAATCCTATTACAATCCATTATAATATTATATATTAGAAAATTCGTGTGTACGCTCTACAGCCAAGCGTCGAGAAGGGGTATACGAGGGGTAATATAGGTCGATACACACCCGACGTTTGTCGTCCAGGCATCCGGTTTTGGGCATCCAACACGGTCACCGCCGCCGAAACTCCCCTGTAAAGATGTATGTGTGTTAGTGAGAGTGTTTGACATTGTGCGCATGTCTGTATTTGTTCGCAGTACTTGTCGATGAGGGTGGTTGAGTGGGATGACCGATCGATGGGTGAGCAGGAAGGTCGGAGGGCAGTTCACCGAATAGAATTTCAGTTCACCCCCGATGCTCCGGTAGGCTCCTGTCCTTATAGGCCTTCAACGCGTAATCGGTGGTGGAAACAACCACCACCACTTCGACACCGAAGAAGCCGCCGCCGCAGCCAGGGCATAAAAGGGGGTGCGTAGGAGCGCCGATCGTCATTTATGTCTCAATAGTCACCTTTATTTTCAAGATTATTTTTTCGTGTAAGTACTTCGCGATTTCCGAACATAATTTTTTTGTCTCGTGACATATTTTTTATACTCTCTTGCCTGTCGTTTATATTTTATTTAGGAATTTTTCCAATAACATTTTTCGTATCATTTCAGCTCTGCATCAACATGAAATTATCTACCATTGCAATTTTATTCGTGATTCTTGGAGTCGCTATCTATATACAAGCGATGCCGACCCATGATGCACCCGACACGATTCAGCAGACAAAACCGGTAGAAGCGCAGCATCAGTTCCCGAATCTAGAAGGTAAAAATTATAATCTTTATCGTTATAAAATATTTATAGATATTATTTTTTGTGCATGTATATTTATATTTATTGTTAGACTTATTAGTTTATTTTACCATTACCAATATTATTATTTTGAAACATTATATTTTTATTTTATACCTTATTGATTTGCTTTAAATTGTATATATTTTTTTCTACTGTGATTGTTATAAATACTGCATAAACACTTTATACAATCTAATATTTCACAATTTTCCTCCACTAAAAATACAAAAATAATAATAATGGTAAATCAGCAATAAAATAATATAAAATGCTGAGGATATTAGCTATTATATATACTTGGTAATATTTAATTATAAGCTGTATTATACCAGGTAGCAAAAAAATATTTTTAAATGTTAAAATAAAAATGGAAAATGGTTTATTCATTAATTTATATACTTTAATAAAATATTCAAACGACCATTTCTAAATAAAATGATAAAACATTAATTTAAATTCTTAGAAATCATTTAAAAATATTTTTAATATTTAACAAATGTGAGAAAAAGCATTTTTTAATATTTTAATATGATATTAAAATTTGAACATCAATAAAAATACTATTTTTTAGAAAACAGTAAAAAATTTGTAAAAGATTATTTTTCCAATTACAATCATTGTGATTTTTTTCATAGTAAACTCAGTCACCAAAATTGATTTTAGGTGAAAACGTTTTAAATAATATGTCGCATGTGGGTATGAGAGAAAAAACAAATATTGCGCTAACATACTCTTAAATATGAAATACTTAAATGTTTATTTATTTTTTATTAACACTTTGACACGCAAGTACTTATTGCTTTTATACCTATCTATACAATATTGTCAAATTTTTAAATATCGCTTCATAAAAATAAATTATGTTAATCTAAGAATATATTTACAAGTGATGGGTGAAAGGAAAAAGAGGTGCAATTGGAATCCGGATCCAACAACAACAACGGCAGGGTACAGCGATATAGGAAATATCAGCTTAGATTAAATAATTAAATTTTCAAAATGCTAAATAGATATCACTTTCTTAATCTAGTTGTGGAGATTTCAAAACTCGAACTTGAGAATTGATTGTTTTATAAACAGTTCAAAACATTAATCGGATAAATATTTGTCAAAATTACCATATGATTGTATGTTTTATGGTTTTTATAAAGTATCAATTTTAAATAAATAATTGAAAGTTCAAAAGGCTAAATAAGTATCATGTTCTAAATTTAGTAGTGAAGTTTTCAAAACACTAACATAAATATTTAGTGTTTTATAAACAGATTGAAAATATAAATTGTTAATGGTGGTCAAAAATATTATAACAATATTTGTTTATTAGTAATTATGAAGTATCAGCTTAGAATTAATAATTGAATGATCAAAAATGCAAAAAAGTATAATTTTCTTAATCTAGTATTAAAGGGTTCAAGACACTAACTTGAAAAATCAGTGTTTTATAAACAGTTCAAAATATTAATCAGATGTATTTAACAAAATTATCATATAAATGATTAAAAACTAATAAGATTCTAATTGCCAACGATGACCTTAAGAAACAAGATTACAAGCTAATGATGGTTACCAATTTTTTCATTAAGATTCAAAATAAATTTAATATTATTCACTATTATTATAAACCACAATCATTGCATAAGTCCATTACTATTGTCAGCATCTTCTTGTTTATTTTCAACATTGGAGGTTGTTATTTTCCCCACAGTGTATGAACTCCAATTTATGTCTCACCAATCCTTGAGTGATCTGCATGGTTGCTTTCTAAAAAAACGTTTTCAATTAATTATAGATAAAGGTTGAATAATAACTTAAAAGTTTAGTGTTTTACAAGCAGATAACAATATAAATTGATAATGTTGGTATAAACTATCATTAAAACATATGGTTTTTAGTAATTAGGAAATATCAGCTTAGATTAAATAATTAAATTTTCAAAATGCTAAATAGATATCACTTTCTCAATTTAGTTGTGGAGATTTCAAAACTCGAACTTGAGAATTGAGTGTTTTATAAACAGTTCAAATATTAATCGGAGATATATTTGTCAAATATACCATATGATTGTATGTTTTATGGTTTTTATAAAGTATCAATTTTTAATAAATAATTGAAAGTTCAAAAAGCTAAATAAGTATCATTTTCTAAATTTAGTATTGAAGTTTTCAATACACTAACATAAAAAATCAGTGTTTTATAAACAGATTGAAAATAAAAATTGCTAATGTTGGTCAAAAATATCATAACAACATATGTTTTTAAGTAATTATGAAGTATCAGCTTAGAATTAATAATTGAATGTTCAAAAATGCAAAAAAGTATAATTTTCTTAATCTAGTATTAAAGGGTTCAAGACACTAACTTGAAAAATCAGTGTTTTATAAACAGTTCAAAATATTAATCAGATGTATTTAACAAAATTATCATATAAATGATTAAAAACTAATAAGATTCTAATTGCCAACGATGACCTTAAGAAACAAGATTACAAGCTAATGATGGTTACCAATTTTTTCATTAAGATTCAAAATAAATTTAATATCATTCACTATTATTATAAACCACAATCATTGCATAAGTCCATTACTATTGTCAGCATCTTCTTGTTTATTTTCAACATTGGAGGTTGTTATTTTCCCCACAGTGTATGAACTCCAATTTATGTCTCACCAATCCTTGAGTGATCTGCATGGTTGCTTTCTAAAAAAACGTTTTCAATTAATTATAGATAAAGGTTGAATAATAACTTAAAAGTTTAGTGTTTTACAAGCAGCTAACTATATAAATTGATAGTGTTGGTATAAACTATCATAAAAACATATGGTTTTTAGTAATTAGGAAATATCAGCTTAGATTAAATAATTAAATTTTCAAAATGCTAAATAGATATCACTTTCTTAATCTAGTTGTGGAGATTTCAAAACTCGAACTTGAGAATTGAGTGTTTTATAAACAGTTCAAATATTAATCGGAGATATATTTGTCAAAATTACCATATGTTTGTATGTTTTATGGTTTTTATAAAGTATCAATTTTTAATAAATAATTGAAAGTTCAAAAAGCTAAATAAGTATCATTTTCTAAATTTAGAAGTGAAGTTTTCAAAACACTAACATAAATATTCAGTGTTTTATAAACAGAATGAAAATATAAATTGTTAATGTTGGTCAAAAATATTATAACATTACTTGTTTTTAGTAATTATGAAGTATCAGATTAGAATTAATAATTGAATGTTCAAAAATGCAAAAAAGCATAATTTTCTTAATCTAGTATTAAAGGGTTCAAGACACTAACTTGAAAAATCAGTGTTTTATAAACAGTTCAAAATATTAATCAGATGTATTTAACAAAATTATCATATAAATGATTAAAAACTAATAAGATTCTTATTGCCAACGATGACCTTAAGAAACAAGATTACAAGTTAATGCTGCATACCATTTTTTTCATTAAGATTCAAAACAAATTTAATATTATTCACTATTATTATAAACCACGAACATTGCATAAGTCCATTACTATTATCAGCATCTTCTTGTTTATTTTTAACATTGGAGGTTGTTACTTTCCCCACAGGGTATGAACTCCAATTTATGTCTCACCAATGCTTGAGTGATCTGCATGGCTGCTTTCTAAAAAAACGTTTTCAATTAATTATAGATAAAGGTTAATAATAACTTAAAAGTTTAGTGTTTTACAAGCAGCTAACTTTATAAATTGATAGTGTTGGTATAAACTATCATTAAAACATATGGTTTTTAGTAATTAGGAAACATCAGCATAGATTAAATAATTAAATTTTCAAAATGCTAAATAGATATCACTTTCTTAATCTAGTTGTGGAGATTTCAAAACTCGAACTTGAGAATTGAGTTTTTATATACAGTTCAAAATATTAATCGGATATATATTTGTCAAAATTACCATATGATTGTATGTTTTATGGTTTTTATAAAGTATCAATTATAAATAAATAATTGAAAGTTCAAAAGGCTAAATAAGTATCATTTTCTAAATTTAGAAGTGAAGTTTTCAAAACACTAACATAAATATTCAGTGTTTTATAAACAGTTCAAAATATTAATCAGATGTATTTAACAAAATTATCATATAAATGATTAAAAACTAATAAGATTCTTATTGCCAACGATGACCTTAAGAAACAAGATTACAAGTTAATGCTGCATAACAATTTTGTCATTAAGATTCAAAACAAATTTAATATTATTCACTATTATTATAAACCACGAACATTGCATAAGTCCATTACTATTATCAGCATCTTCTTGTTTATTTTTAACATTGGAGGTTGTTACTTTCCCCACAGGGTATGAACTCCAATTTATGTCTCACCAATGCTTGAGTGATCAGCATAGCTGTTTTCTAAAAAAAGTTTTCAATTAATTATAGATAAAGGTTAATAATAACTTAAAAGTTTAGTGTTTTACAAGCAGATAACAATATAAATTGATAATGTTGGTATAAACTATCATTAAAACATATGGTTTTTAGTAATTAGGAAATATCAGCATAGATTAAATAATTAAATTTTCAAAATGCTAAATAGATATCACTTTCTTAATTTAGTTGTGGAGATTTCAAAACTCGAACTTGAGAATTGAGTGTTTTATAAACAGTTCAAATATTAATCGGAGATATATTTGTCAAATATACCATATGATTGTATGTTTTATGGTTTTTATAAAGTATCAATTTTTAATAAATAATTGAAAGTTCAAAAAGCTAAATAAGTATCATTTTCTAAATTTAGTATTGAAGTTTTCAATACACTAACATAAAAAATCAGTGTTTTATAAACAGATTGAAAATAAAAATTGCTAATGTTGGTCAAAAATATCATAACAACATATGTTTTTAAGTAATTATGAAGTATCAGCTTAGAATTAATAATTGAATGTTCAAAAATGCAAAAAAGTATAATTTTCTTAATCTAGTATTAAAGGGTTCAAGACACTAACTTGAAAAATCAGTGTTTTATAAACAGTTCAAAATATTAATCAGATGTATTTAACAAAATTATCATATAAATGATTAAAAACTAATAAGATTCTAATTGCCAACGATGACCTTAAGAAACAAGATTACAAGCTAATGATGGTTACCAATTTTTTCATTAAGATTCAAAATAAATTTAATATTATTCACTATTATTATAAACCACAATCATTGCATAAGTCCATTACTATTGTCAGCATCTTCTTGTTTATTTTCAACATTGGAGGTTGTTATTTTCCCCACAGTGTATGAACTCCAATTTATGTCTCACCAATCCTTGAGTGATCTGCATGGTAGCTTTCTAAAAAAACGTTTTCAATTAATTATAGATAAAGGTTGAATAATAACTTAAAAGTTTAGTGTTTTACAAGCAGCTAACTATATAAATTGATAGTGTTGGTATAAACTATCATAAAAACATATGGTTTTTAGTAATTAGGAAATATCAGCTTAGATTAAATAATTAAATTTTCAAAATGCTAAATAGATATCACTTTCTTAATCTAGTTGTGGAGATTTCAAAACTCGAACTTGAGAATTGAGTGTTTTATAAACAGTTCAAAATATTAATCGGAGATATATTTGTCAAAATTACCATATGTTTGTATGTTTTATGGTTTTTATAAAGTATCAATTTTTAATAAATAATTGAAAGTTCAAAAAGCTAAATAAGTATCATTTTCTAAATTTAGAAGTGAAGTTTTCAAAACACTAACATAAATATTCAGTGTTTTATAAACAGAATGAAAATATAAATTGTTAATGTTGGTCAAAAATATTATAACATTACTTGTTTTTTAGTAATTATGAAGTATCAGATTAGAATTAATAATTGAATGTTCAAAAATGCAAAAAAGCATAATTTTCTTAATCTAGTATTAAAGGGTTCAAGACACTAACTTGAAAAATCAGTGTTTTATAAACAGTTCAAAATATTAATCAGATGTATTTAACAAAATTATCATATAAATGATTAAAAACTAATAAGATTCTTATTGCCAACGATGACCTTAAGAAACAAGATTACAAGTTAATGCTGCATACCATTTTTTTCATTAAGATTCAAAACAAATTTAATATTATTCACTATTATTATAAACCACGAACATTGCATAAGTCCATTACTATTATCAGCATCTTCTTGTTTATTTTTAACATTGGAGGTTGTTACTTTCCCCACAGGGTATGAACTCCAATTTATGTCTCACCAATGCTTGAGTGATCTGCATGGCTGCTTTCTAAAAAAACGTTTTCAATTAATTATAGATAAAGGTTAATAATAACTTAAAAGTTTAGTGTTTTACAAGCAGCTAACTTTATAAATTGATAGTGTTGGTATAAACTATCATTAAAACATATGGTTTTTAGTAATTAGGAAACATCAGCATAGATTAAATAATTAAATTTTCAAAATGCTAAATAGATATCACTTTCTTAATCTAGTTGTGGAGATTTCAAAACTCGAACTTGAGAATTGAGTTTTTATATACAGTTCAAAATATTAATCGGATATATATTTGTCAAAATTACCATATGATTGTATGTTTTATGGTTTTTATAAAGTATCAATTATAAATAAATAATTGAAAGTTCAAAAGGCTAAATAAGTATCATTTTCTAAATTTAGAAGTGAAGTTTTCAAAACACTAACATAAATATTCAGTGTTTTATAAACAGTTCAAAATATTAATCAGATGTATTTAACAAAATTATCATATAAATGATTAAAAACTAATAAGATTCTTATTGCCAACGATGACCTTAAGAAACAAGATTACAAGTTAATGCTGCATAACAATTTTGTCATTAAGATTCAAAACAAATTTAATATTATTCACTATTATTATAAACCACGAACATTGCATAAGTCCATTACTATTATCAGCATCTTCTTGTTTATTTTTAACATTGGAGGTTGTTACTTTCCCCACAGGGTATGAACTCCAATTTATGTCTCACCAATGCTTGAGTGATCAGCATAGCTGTTTTCTAAAAAAAGTTTTCAATTAATTATAGATAAAGGTTAATAATAACTTAAAAGTTTAGTGTTTTACAAGCAGATAACAATATAAATTGATAATGTTGGTATAAACTATCATTAAAACATATGGTTTTTAGTAATTAGGAAATATCAGCATAGATTAAATAATTAAATTTTCAAAATGCTAAATAGATATCACTTTCTTAATTTAGTTGTGGAGATTTCAAAACTCGAACTTGAGAATTGAGTGTTTTATAAACAGTTCAAATATTAATCGGAGATATATTTGTCAAATATACCATATGATTGTATGTTTTATGGTTTTTATAAAGTATCAATTTTTAATAAATAATTGAAAGTTCAAAAAGCTAAATAAGTATCATTTTCTAAATTTAGTATTGAAGTTTTCAATACACTAACATAAAAAATCAGTGTTTTATAAACAGATTGAAAATAAAAATTGCTAATGTTGGTCAAAAATATCATAACAACATATGTTTTTAAGTAATTATGAAGTATCAGCTTAGAATTAATAATTGAATGTTCAAAAATGCAAAAAGTATAATTTTCTTAATCTAGTATTAAAGGGTTCAAGACACTAACTTGAAAAATCAGTGTTTTATAAACAGTTCAAAATATTAATCAGATGTATTTAACAAAATTATCATATAAATGATTAAAAACTAATAAGATTCTAATTGCCAACGATGACCTTAAGAAACAAGATTACAAGCTAATGATGGTTACCAATTTTTTCATTAAGATTCAAAATAAATTTAATATTATTCACTATTATTATAAACCACAATCATTGCATAAGTCCATTACTATTGTCAGCATCTTCTTGTTTATTTTCAACATTGGAGGTTGTTATTTTCCCCACAGTGTATGAACTCCAATTTATGTCTCACCAATCCTTGAGTGATCTGCATGGTAGCTTTCTAAAAAAACGTTTTCAATTAATTATAGATAAAGGTTGAATAATAACTTAAAAGTTTAGTGTTTTACAAGCAGCTAACTATATAAATTGATAGTGTTGGTATAAACTATCATAAAAACATATGGTTTTTAGTAATTAGGAAATATCAGCTTAGATTAAATAATTAAATTTTCAAAATGCTAAATAGATATCACTTTCTTAATCTAGTTGTGGAGATTTCAAAACTCGAACTTGAGAATTGAGTGTTTTATAAACAGTTCAAAATATTAATCGGAGATATATTTGTCAAAATTACCATATCATTGTATGTTTTATGGTTTTTATAAGTATCAATTTTAATAAATAATTGAAAGTTCAAAAAGCTAAATAAGTATCATTTTCTAAATTTAGTATTGAAGTTTTCAATACACTAACATAAAAAATCAGTGTTTTATAAACAGATTGAAAATAAAAATTGCTAATGTTGGTCAAAAATATCATAACAACATATGTTTTTAAGTAATTATGAAGTATCAGCTTAGAATTAATAATTGAATGTTCAAAAATGCAAAAAAGTATAATTTTCTTAATCTAGTATTAAAGGGTTCAAGACACTAACTTGAAAAATCAGTGTTTTATAAACAGTTCAAAATATTAATCAGATGTATTTAACAAAATTATCATATAAATGATTAAAAACTAATAAGATTCTAATTGCCAACGATGACCTTAAGAAACAAGATTACAAGCTAATGATGGTTACCAATTTTTTCATTAAGATTCAAAATAAATTTAATATTATTCACTATTATTATAAACCACAATCATTACATAAGTCCATTACTATTGTCAGCATCTTCTTGTTTATTTTCAACATTGGAGGTTGTTATTTTCCCCACAGTGTATGAACTCCAATTTATGTCTCACCAATCCTTGAGTGATCTGCATGGTTGCTTTCTAAAAAAACGTTTTCAATTAATTATAGATAAAGGTTGAATAATAACTTAAAAGTTTAGTGTTTTACAAGCAGCTAACTATATAAATTGATAGTGTTGGTATAAACTATCATAAAAACATATGGTTTTTAGTAATTAGGAAATATCAGCATAGATTAAATAATTAAATTTTCAAAATGTTAAATAGATATCACTTTCTTAATCTAGTTGTGGAGATTTCAAAACTCGAACTTGAGAATTGAGTGTTTTATAAACAGTTCAAAATATTAATCGGAGATATATTTGTCAAAATTACCATATCATTGTATGTTTTATGGTTTTTATAAAGTATCAATTTTTAATAAATAATTGAAAGTTCAAAAAGCTAAATAAGTATCATTTTCTAAATTTAGTATTGAAGTTTTCAATACACTAACATAAAAAATCAGTGTTTTATAAACAGATTGAAAATATAAATTGCTAATGTTGGTCAAAAATATCATAACAACATATGTTTTTAAGTAATTATGAAGTATCAGCTTAGAATTAATAATTGAATGTTCAAAAATGCAAAAAAGTATAATTTTCTTAATCTAGTATTAAAGGGTTCAAGACACTAACTTGAAAAATCAGTGTTTTATAAACAGTTCAAAATATTAATCAGATGTATTTAACAAAATTATCATATAAATGATTAAAAACTAATAAGATTCTAATTGCCAACGATGACCTTAAGAAACAAGATTACAAGCTAATGATGGTTACCAATTTTTTTATTAAGATTCAAAATAAATTTAATATTATTCACTATTATTATAAACCACAATCATTACATAAGTCCATTACTATTGTCAGCATCTTCTTGTTTATTTTCAACATTGGAGGTTGTTATTTTCCCCACAGTGTATGAACTCCAATTTATGTCTCACCAATCCTTGTGTGATCTGCATGGTTGCTTTCTAAAAAAACGTTTTCAATTAATTATAGATAAAGGTTGAATAATAACTTAAAAGTTTAGTGTTTTACAAGCAGCTAACTATATAAATTGATAGTGTTGGTATAAACTATCATAAAAACATATGGTTTTTAGTAATTAGGAAATATCAGCATAGATTAAATAATTAAATTTTCAAAATGCTAAATAGATATCACTTTCTTAATCTAGTTGTGGAGATTTCAAAACTCGAACTTGAGAATTGAGTTTTTATATACAGTTCAAAATATTAATCGGATATATATTTGTCAAAATTACCATATGATTGTATGTTTTATGGTTTTTATAAAGTATCAATTATAAATAAATAATTGAAAGTTCAAAAGGCTAAATAAGTATCATTTTCTAAATTTAGAAGTGAAGTTTTCAAAACACTAACATAAATATTCAGTGTTTTATAAACAGAATGAAAATATAAATTGTTAATGTTGGTCAAAAATATTATAACATTATTTGTTTTTTAGTAATTATGAAGTATCAGATTAGAATTAATAATTGAATGTTCAAAAATGCAAAAAAGCATAATTTTCTTAATCTAGTATTAAAGGGTTCAAGACACTAACTTGAAAAATCAGTGTTTTATAAACAGTTCAAAATATTAATCAGATGTATTTAACAAAATTATCATATAAATGATTAAAAACTAATAAGATTCTTATTGCCAACGATGACCTTAAGAAACAAGATTACAAGTTAATGCTGCATACCATTTTTTTCATTAAGATTCAAAACAAATTTAATATTATTCACTATTACTATAAACCACGAACATTGCATAAGTCCATTACTATTGTCAGCATCTTCTTGTTTATTTTCAACATTGGAGGTTGTTATTTTCCCCACAGGGTATGAAGTCCAATTTATGTCTCACCAATCCTTGAGTGATCTGCATGGCTGCTTTCTAAAAAAACCTTTTCAATTAATTATAGATAAAGGTTAATAATAACTTAAAAGTTTAGTGTTTTACAAGCAGCTAACTATATAAATTGATAGTGTTGGTATAACCTATCATAAAAACATATGGTTTTTAGTAATTAGGAAATATCAGCTTAGATTAAATAATTAAATTTTCAAAATGCTAAATAGATATCACTTTCTTAATTTAGTTGTGGAGATTTCAAAACTCGAACTTGAGAATTGAGTGTTTTATAAACAGTTCAAATATTAATCGGAGATATATTTGTCAAATATACCATATGATTGTATGTTTTATGGTTTTTATAAAGTATCAATTTTTAATAAATAATTGAAAGTTCAAAAAGCTAAATAAGTATCATTTTCTAAATTTAGTATTGAAGTTTTCAATACACTAACATAAAAAATCAGTGTTTTATAAACAGAATGAAAATATAAATTGTTAATGTTGGTCAAAAATATTATAACATTATTTGTTTTTTAGTAATTATGAAGTATCAGATTAGAATTAATAATTGAATGTTCAAAAATGCAAAAAAGCATAATTTTCTTAATCTAGTATTAAAGGGTTCAAGACACTAACTTGAAAAATCAGTGTTTTATAAACAGTTCAAAATATTAATCAGATGTATTTAACAAAATTATCATATAAATGATTAAAAACTAATAAGATTCTTATTGCCAACGATGACCTTAAGAAACAAGATTACAAGTTAATGCTGCATAACAATTTTGTCATTAAGATTCAAAACAAATTTAATATTATTCACTATTATTATAAACCACGAACATTGCATAAGTCCATTACTATTATCAGCATCTTCTTGTTTATTTTTAACATTGGAGGTTGTTACTTTCCCCACAGGGTATGAACTCCAATTTATGTCTCACCAATGCTTGAGTGATCAGCATAGCTGTTTTCTAAAAAAATGTTTTCAATTAATTATAGATAAAGGTTGAATAATAACTTAAAAGTTTAGTGTTTTACAAGCAGATAACAATATAAATTGATAATGTTGGTATAAACTATCATTAAAACATATGGTTTTTAGTAATTAGGAAATATCAGCATAGATTAAATAATTAAATTTTCAAAATGCTAAATAGATATCACTTTCTTAATCTAGTTGTGGAGATTTCAAAACTCGAACTTGAGAATTGAGTTTTTATATACAGTTCAAAATATTAATCGGATATATATTTGTCAAAATTACCATATGATTGTATGTTTTATGGTTTTTATAAAGTATCAATTATAAATAAATAATTGAAAGTTCAAAAAGCTAAATAAGTATCATTTTCTAAATTTAGAAGTGAAGTTTTCAAAACACTAACATAAATATTCAGTGTTTTATAAACAGAATGAAAATATAAATTGTTAATGTTGGTCAAAAATATTATAACATTATTTGTTTTTTAGTAATTATGAAGTATCAGATTAGAATTAATAATTGAATGTTCAAAAATGCAAAAAAGTATAATTTTCTTAATCTAGTATTAAAGGGTTCAAGACACTAACTTGAAAAATCAGTGTTTTATAAACAGTTCAAAATATTAATCAGATGTATTTAACAAAATTATCATATAAATGATTAGAAACTAATAAGATTCCAATTGCCAAAGATAACCTTAAGTCACAATATTACAAGTTAATGCTGCATAACAATTTTTTCATTAAGATTCAAAACAAATTTAATATTATTCACTATTATTATAAACCACAAACATTGCATAAGTCCATTACTATTATCAGCATCTTCTTGTTTATTTTCAACATTGGAGGTTGTTACTTTCCCCACAGGGTGTGAACTCCAATTTATGTCTCACCAATGCTTGAGTGATCTGCATTAGCTGCTTTCTAAAAAAATGTTTTCATTTAATTATAGATAAAGGTAGAATAATAACTTAAAAGTTTAGTGTTTTACAAGCAGATAACAATTTAAATTGATAATGTTGGTATAAACTATCATTAAAACATATGGTTTTTAGTAATTAGTAAATATCAGCTTAGATTAAATAATTAAATTGTCAAAATGCTAAATAGGTATCACTTTCTTAATCTAGTTGTGGAGATTTCAAAACTCGAACTTGAGAATTGAGTGTTTTATAAACAGTTCAAAATATTAATCGGAGATATATTTGTCAAATATACCATATGATTGTATGTTTTATGGTTTTTATAAAGTATCAATTTAAATAAATAATTGAAAGTTCAAAAAGCTAAATAAGTATCATTTTCTAAATTTAGTATTTAAGTTTTCAATACACTAACATAAAAAATCAGTGTTTTATAAACAGATTGAAAATATAAATTGCTAATGTTGGTCAAAAATATCATAACAACATATGTTTTTAAGTAAATATAAAGTATCAGCTTAGAATTAATAATTGAATGTTCAAAAATGCAAAAAAGTATAATTTTCTTAATCTAGTATTAAAGGGTTCAAGACACTAACTTGAAAAATCAGTGTTTTATAAACAGTTCAAAATATTAATTAGATGTATTTAACAAAATAATAATATAAATGATTAGAAACTAATAAGATTCTAATTGCCAAAGATAACCTTAAGTCACAATATTACAAGTTAATGCTGCATAACAATTTTGTCATTAAGATTCAAAACAAATTTAATATTATTCACTTTTACTATAAACCACGAACATTGCATAAGTCCATTACTATTGTCAGCATCTTCTTGTTTATTTTCAACATTGGAGGTTGTTATTTTCCCCACAGGGTATGAAGTCCAATTTATGTCTCACCAATCCTTGAGTGATCTGCATGGCTGCTTTCTAAAAAATCTTTTCAATTAATTATAGATAAAGGTTAATAATAACTTAAAAGTTTAGTGTTTTACAAGCAGCTAACTATATAAATTGATAGTGTTGGTATAACCTATCATAAAAACATATGGTTTTTAGTAATTAGGAAATATCAGCTTAGATTAAATAATTAAATTTTCAAAATGCTAAATAGATATCACTTTCTTAATTTAGTTGTGGAGATTTCAAAACTCGAACTTGAGAATTGAGTGTTTTATAAACAGTTCAAATATTAATCGGAGATATATTTGTCAAATATACCATATGATTGTATGTTTTATGGTTTTTATAAAGTATCAATTTTAATAAATAATTGAAAGTTCAAAAGGCTAAATAAGTATCATTTTCTAAATTTAGTAGTGAAGTTTTCAATACACTAACATAAAAATCAGTGTTTTATAAACAGAATGAAAATATAAATTGTTAATGTTGGTCAAAAATATTATAACATTATTTGTTTTTTAGTAATTATGAAGTATCAGATTAGAATTAATAATTGAATGTTCAAAAATGCAAAAAAGCATAATTTTCTTAATCTAGTATTAAAGGGTTCAAGACACTAACTTGAAAAATCAGTGTTTTATAAACAGTTCAAAATATAAATCAGATGTATTTAACAAAATTATCATATAAATGATTAAAAACTAATAAGATTCTTATTGCCAACGATGACCTTAAGAAACAAGATTACAAGTTAATGCTGCATAACAATTTTGTCATTAAGATTCAAAACAAATTTAATATTATTCACTATTATTATAAACCACGAACATTGCATAAGTCCATTACTATTATCAGCATCTTCTTGTTTATTTTTAACATTGGAGGTTGTTACTTTCCCCACAGGGTATGAACTCCAATTTATGTCTCACCAATGCTTGAGTGATCAGCATAGCTGTTTTCTAAAAAAAGTTTTCAATTAATTATAGATAAAGGTTAATAATAACTTAAAAGTTTAGTGTTTTACAAGCAGATAACAATATAAATTGATAATGTTGGTATAAACTATCATTAAAACATATGGTTTTTAGTAATTAGGAAATATCAGCATAGATTAAATAATTAAATTTTCAAAATGCTAAATAGATATCACTTTCTTAATCTAGTTGTGGAGATTTCAAAACTCGAACTTGAGAATTGAGTTTTTATATACAGTTCAAAATATTAATCGGATATATATTTGTCAAAATTACCATATGATTGTATGTTTTATGGTTTTTATAAAGTATCAATTATAAATAAATAATTGAAAGTTCAAAAGGCTAAATAAGTATCATTTTCTAAATTTAGAAGTGAAGTTTTCAAAACACTAACATAAATATTCAGTGTTTTATAAACAGAATGAAAATATAAATTGTTAATGTTGGTCAAAAATATTATAACATTATTTGTTTTTTAGTAATTATGAAGTATCAGATTATAATTAATAATTGAATGTTCAAAAATGCAAAAAAGTATAATTTTCTTAATCTAGTATTAAAGTGTTCAAGACACTAACTTGAAAAATCAGTGTTTTATAAACAGTTCAAAATATTAATTAGATGTATTTAACAAAATAATAATATAAATGATTAGAAACTAATAAGATTCTAATTGCCAAAGATAACCTTAAGTCACAATATTACAAGTTAATGCTGCATAACAATTTTGTCATTAAGATTCAAAACAAATTTAATATTATTCACTATTATTATAAACCACGAACATTGCATAAGTCCATTACTATTATCAGCATCTTCTTGTTTATTTTTAACATTGGAGGTTGTTATTTTCCCCACAGGGTATGAACTCCAATTTATGTCTCACCAACCCTTGAGTGATCTGCATGGCTGCTTTCTAAAAAAACGTTTTCAATTAATTATAGATAAAGGTAATAATAACTTAAAAGTTTAGTGTTTTACAAGCAGCTAACTATATAAATTGATAGTGTTGGTATAACCTATCATAAAAACATATGGTTTTTAGTAATTAGGAAATATCAGCTTAAATTAAATAATTAAATTTTCAAAATGCTAAATAGATATCACTTTCTTAATCTAGTTGTGGAGATTTCAAAACTCGAACTTGAGAATTGAGTTTTTATATACAGTTCAAAATATTAATCGGATATATATTTGTCAAAATTACCATATGATTGTATGTTTTATGGTTTTCATAAAGTATCAATTATAAATAAATAATTGAAAGTTCAAAAGGCTAAATAAGTATCATTTTTTAAATTTAGTAGTGAAGTTTTCAAAACACTAACATAAATATTCAGTGTTTTATAAACAGATTGAAAATATAAATTGTTAATGTTGGTAAAAAATATTATAACATTATTTGTTTTTTAGTAATTATGAAGTATCAGATTAGAATTAATAATTGAATGTTCAAAAATGCAAAAAAGTATAATTTTCTTAATCTAGTATTAAAGGGTTCAAGACACTAACTTGAAAAATCAGTGTTTTATAAACAGTTCAAAATATTAATCAGATGTATTTAACAAAATTATCATATAAATGATTAGAAACTAATAAGATTCCAATTGCCAAAGATAACCTTAAGTCACAATATTACAAGTTAATGCTGCATAACAATTTTTTCATTAAGATTCAAAACAAATTTAATATTATTCACTATTATTATAAACCACAAACATTGCATAAGTCCATTACTATTATCAGCATCTTCTTGTTTATTTTCAACATTGGAGGTTGTTACTTTCCCCACAGGGTGTGAACTCCAATTTATGTCTCACCAATGCTTGAGTGATCTGCTTAGCTGCTTTCTAAAAAAATGTTTTCATTTAATTATAGATAAAGGTAGAATAATAACTTAAAAGTTTAGTGTTTTACAAGCAGATAACAATTTAAATTGATAATGTTGGTATAAACTATCATTAAAACATATGGTTTTTAGTAATTAGTAAATATCAGCTTAGATTAAATAATTAAATTGTCAAAATGCTAAATAGGTATCACTTTCTTAATCTAGTTGTGGAGATTTCAAAACTCGAACTTGAGAATTGAGTGTTTTATAAACAGTTCAAAATATTAATCGGAGATATATTTGTCAAATATACCATATGATTGTATGTTTTATGGTTTTTATAAAGTATCAATTTAAATAAATAATTGAAAGTTCAAAAAGCTAAATAAGTATCATTTTTTAAATTTAGTATTTAAGTTTTCAATACACTAACATAAAAAATCAGTGTTTTATAAACAGAATGAAAATATAAATTGCTAATGTTGGTCAAAATATCATAACAACATATGTTTTTAAGTAAATATAAAGTATCAGCTTAGAATTAATAATTGAATGTTCAAAAATGCAAAAAGTATAATTTTCTAATCTAGTATTAAAGGGTTCAAGACACTAACTTGAAAAATCAGTGTTTTAAAACAGTTCAAAATATTAATCAGATGTATTTAACAAAATAATATATAAATGATTAAAAACTAATAAGATTCTAATTGCCAAAGATAACCTTAAGAACAAGATTACAAGTTAATGATGCATACCAATTTTTCATTAAGATTCAAAATAAATTTAATATTATTCACTATTATTATAAACCAAACATTGCATAAGTCCATTACTATTGTCAGCATTCTTGTATTTTCAAATTGGAGGTTGTTATTTTCCCCACAGTGTATGAACTCCATTTATGTCTCACCAATCCTTGAGTGATCTGCATGGCTGCTTTCTAAAAAAAGTTTTCAATTAATTATAGATAAAGGTTGAATAATAACTTAAAAGTTAGTGTTTTACAAGCAGATAACAATATAAATTGATAGTGTTGGTATAAACTATCATAAAAACATATGGTTTTTAGTAATTAGGAAATATCAGCTTAGATTAAATAATTAAATT
>NC_040879.1:16089810-16174272 GCF_003676215.2 Rhopalosiphum maidis
ATTCTATTGAAACTTCAGGAAAAATAAAACGAAATAAATGAAAAGGTTCTGCAGTACACTTGTGTTGTTTACGGAAGAAACAGCTGTCCGCCTGTCCGCGACGCCGTACTGCGTATATTATACATTTTTTTTAGTGTTACTCACATGATTTGCTCGGTGACCTTGTCCACTTCCTGTTGAGTACTATACATACAATACATACATACACCATACAAGTATACAATATAATATATACTGGTTGGTCGGTGTGTAACGCAAACGATGTATTTTGTGACCGGGGCGTACGGCATATTATTGGTATTATTGTGAATAACTAGTTACTCTATGAAATTCCTAAATATACTCGTTAATATAAATAAATTACTCTGTTTTACTAGTTATTATATAAAATACTGATTGGGTTTTCGCTTATTATGAAATTTATATAATTAGGTACTATCACCGGGACTGGATTAGATAACGTACAAGATTTGTTACCGTTGTCGTTTTATTAATAAAAATAATAACCTACCTAACCTAACGTTCCAGAGTAGATATTTGTCTACGAAAGGCATCCGAATCCTAATCACTTGGTAATAGTCAAGCGTTTTTCAAACGTACTCCCAACAAAATGCGCACCATAAAACGATGCAAATATTTAAAAATAATTTACTTTATAACTCTAAATGCCATCCAAAAGTTCTTGTACTAATAAATAAATTGTAAATTGTAAAAAAAATAATAATTTAATATTATAACACTATAACAATAGATTTTTTTATTTAATTTGCAATTTGTTTAAGATTTTAAATTTAATAATTATTCTAATAAATTGACGTGAAATAAATTAATATTAATATTTTATATAATAATGTAAGGTGTGTTTAAATCTAATTTAACCATATAAGGCATTATAATTATACAATAAAATATCCTGATAAACGAAGAAGAACCGTAGTTACTTACAACCTTATTTTTACGTGGTGGAATTTCAACCGTGTCAATACCGGTCACCGTATATCGTATTATGTATAGTAATAAACTAATAACTATACGTCTATACTATATGGTTAAATAATTTCTTAGTGCGCAGATCGCAAAGGATTTTTTTGTGTGCCATCACTTTGTCGGTTAAGCGCTCACATGGGGTATATTATTATTATTTATTTATTATCGTCATATTCGTCAGTGTTATTTTCGAAAGTGGCTGAACACCGGCTCCGCATTGTTCTTAAGCCGGCGTGTTTGTGTTCATGCACGTAGCATGTAGTTATTGTGTTTATTCGTTTTATTATATACTTCACTAGCCTTGAATACACACTAGCCGATGTACGTGCAGCGTAGATATCGTGAGTACCCGCCTTAAAATCCGATCTGTATATTCTACATTTTGGACAATAACTCATAAGTTGGCGTCTTGCTGTCGCACACCCCTCAACAAAGACTACAGAGGAAAAACTGATTACCGCAGGCAAACGCCTCGTGTAAACCCAAGGACAAATTCCAAATTCCGAGTTCAAACTGACCAAATCCATATATATTTTTGTCCGTACATTTTCGACCCTCTCATCTACAATATTTATATACTATATAGAAACACGAACAAAACGACCCAGTCCATCCCACGCTGCGGCTCAACGAAACGGTTTAATAATAATAATATTATTTCATATTGTACATATTTTATTAAAACGTAGGAGCGTAAGCAGAAAATACAAGGAGCAAAATTAAAAGTCAAAATCACTTTGACAAGTACCTACTTATACTAGTTCAACAGAACCGTATTACTATAGTTGAAAAGTAAATTTATAATAACAATATAAATATATAATAAAATATCCTTTGAAATATTGACTGAATAGAACACATAGACCAACTCAGTGACCTAGTATACTCAACACTTATAATTGTACAGCAAATTGTTTCTACTAACTTTTATAAATAATTTTAATTAAAAAAACACGATCGATAGTAGACACCATATCGTTATGTCTATCGTTGATAACCATACGCGGAATCATACGTAGACATATCATAAGCATTAAAAATATAAAACTACTCACAATTATTTTAATAAAAGAATTATTTTCCAACAACAATGAATTCCAGCAAATAAATACGAGTATGCATTAATTTTAATTTTGGTGAATACAATAGAGGTTTTTAAAAGGCTTTTAAAACCCTATTATATACGAAAATATTATTATTATTATATTTATATATTATAATGAAAAAAGAACAAATACGCTTCACGTATGACGGTCCTCGCACATTTTTATTATATAACATATACTTTCCAATTTATGTCGATAATAAATTGTTACCATCCCCTTATCCGGACAGTCCATCCATGTGTAAAGAAGAATCTTTATCCTTTTGTTGATATTTTATTTTTTCAAAATCCAAAACTATGGTCTATGACGCAGTTCGTTGACCAGTCGCCACTACAGGGCGAAAGTAAAATTTATATGTGGGCAAAGTAGACTTAAAGAGACCCTTTTAAAATTTTTTAGTAAACATTATTTAAGTAAAAATAGTTATTTAATAAATATTAAGATATAGAATTTTTTTAAAACAATAAACTCTAATTATTAACCTTTTATTTGCAAATGTAGTTTTAATATAATTTTATTTACACATAATTATAAAATTAAATACATATTTTTTTAAATTAATAATACCATAAGAAGTTTCAATTTTTTTATTTACAAGAAATGGACTTTTCGGCTTTTTTCTTCGGCAACAAGAGTATACACAATACTTGTGTTGACTATAGAGGATTCCAAGAAACGATCATTATTAGATATTAATAGTTAATACTGACAATACTGTTTCTGTCAAATTGTCCTACGATTTTTAGAAATAATAAATCATGTTTCCGATTTTAACTGACGCTTTTATAGTGTATTTTCTATATTCAATAGTAACAAAAAATAACTAAAATGTATTCTAATATGATGAATTATTGACGAGTTTCTATATATGTAATTATTATGTTTATGATTTTTTTTTACAATAAAATAATTTCATGGATACAATAATTTTTGTATATTTACTTCTCCCATATTTCTCTATGGTTAATTATAAAGCCCTTTAGAACGCGAGGCCGTGAGCAATGGCCTACACCGCCCACGCCAAGCGCCGCCACTGTCGTTGACTGTCAATGTAAGTCGTAATGTGTTTTCCAGAAACGCGTATCCCGATCGTTTTCAATTATTATTATGACGTGGGTATTGAATATTATAAACGTAAAAGAACATGTCCACTGCGTGTTTGTCATAGTCTGTCCCGTGTGTGTTTGTTCGGAAGAAAAATAAATTTATACGTTTGTACATACATATACAATATTAATAATATCATATACGACGCAATTTCGAATTTCTATATTTTATAATTTAATACTTTATCTTATACCGTATACGTGCGTATCTGTTTACGAATATAATTTTGATAAAAAAATTGGAACAATTTCACATTAAAATATGACGTCATAATTTCGTTGTTATTATATGTATATATATATACTCTGATACTCAGTACACAGTACACTTTATTACGTGAATATTACAATTCTCAGTTATAACTCAACTAAATAATTTATTGGTTTAGACCTATTTTAACAATATAACAATTTAAGGTTTACAATTATATCTTATTTATTGTGTTTGCACTGTGCGTAATAAGTGAAAATTAAAATATTATTATTATTATTTTCATTGACCTGATATTATAATCAACTTATTATTTGTCACATTATTAAAATTGTGCGTTCATCAGTAATTGCTGTCTGGGGTTTCGTGCGTATGGTCAGTCACAGAACACGGCACCGGACGCGTACGGTCAGTCACAGAACACGGCACCGGCCGCCTGGTAATAATAAGCCGAAGGTCGAGAGCAATACGTGAGATTCGATCATTTTCTCGGCTTTATAGAAAAATAACCATTGTAACGCACTGGACACGACCCATTTCAATATATATTTCCCGCTGTTCGTTTCATTTCTAAAACGACCGGTCAGTCCTCAGTTCTTAAGGGGGCCGTGCGGCACTGTATAAAACATTGAAAGCAACAATAACATCTAAAATGCAATACGTATAAAAGATATGGACAAATACACCCACAAAGAAGACGGTCACACGTTCTCTAAGCAGAAACTATACAGAAGTCGATTTATTTTACTTGTCACTGTATAGGGTAGAATAAAGGAACGAGCAATACAAAGAAGACGACAAGATCTTGCAGTGCACATGTGTCGTCTACATAATATATGTATATTGTACACGGTACAGGGGATGCAAATGTCCGACTTTCTGACGCCGTACTGAATTACTTTTGTTCAAAAAATATATTGTCTGTCGAAATAATATTTCGGTACGTCATAGAATGGATATCTATTGATAAGTAGGACCTACCTACCATTTTAAAAGGTTTCCATAAGAACGCACGTCATGCGATGTTAACCGTAGAAAAAATCATTTTCGCCATCGTCCCAGTCTATAAATCTTTATATTGTAAAAGGTAAAATACAAAAGTGTAATTTGTAGATACGTTATTATTGTTGTATTTGGCGGGTATACAGAACATCGGGAGCCAAGATTCTGTCGGTATAAAGCGCACTATACAGCTAGTATATAATATTAATATATGTATATGAGTAAATGAAATGTTATTATACTTATCCACTGGAATAAAAGAACTGTTTTTGTATTACTGTAGTAGTGATGTTGTGATATACTTAATACCATACCACAATTTTTACTACATGTCTTATATATTTGCACAAAAGTAAAAAACTTTTGTAAATATACGTATACATTTTTTTAGTTCATATATTACACATGCGTTTCGGTACTGCACACTAAAATAAGAGCGGATTATGTATAAAATATATTACCGTTGCACATCAATATAAAGCCATAATAAATAATAAAATTAGTGTCCTAGTGCATGGTATAAATATTTAATGGGTAAATAAATGTTTTGGTAATTTGTGCGTTTTATACAATATCACACAACGTAACGACCAAGGTCAACACCTTCAAAACATGTTTTAAACTCACAACCCCTTCGATGCTTATATACACAGTTATAGACACAATGAGTACCATAGAACCGCTTTCAGACGAATTTAATTTATACCGTAATTAAATAATAATAAAAAAAAAGTTGGAAAAGGTAAATAGGTTTTAAACCAGATCGCAAATAATGTAATATATATAGGCATTTAGGAATACAATAAATTGAACCATTGAATCATTTCGAAACACGATATTTAGAAAATACTGTTTGAAAAATATATTTTATTGTTTTTACTAATCCATCATAGTCGCAATTTCAATAAATAAAAAAAACCGAGGGTGCTAAGCTCTTAATTTTTCAGTCATAACATTGAAGTGTATAATTATACAATATAATCCTATTATAATGTATAATATAATATTAGAAAATTCGTTTGAACGCTGTACAGTCAAGCATCGAGAAGGGGTATATGCGATCCGTTTTACGAAATATTATTGAAGTATATACGAATACGTTGTAAATATTTTGATATTTGATATAGGTAGGTTCGACGTTTGTCGTCCAGGCATCCGGTTTCGGGCATCCAACACCGTTGCTGCCGCCGAAACTCCACTGTACAGATATGTGTTAGTGGGTAATCAGAAAAAAACCCAGGGAAAAAAAAGCCACAGGAAAATAATCCACGGAAAATAAAGTCAAATTAAAATAATTAAATATATAACAATTGAAATTAAAGTATTAAATTAGGTGTTTAAAATTTTTTTTATACATTATTGGTCATATTGTATACATATATATAATTATTAATACATAGGTTATATGTTAATTTGTTTAAAATTTTTAACACAGTTGGTCATACTGTATTGTCCGTATTCATATAACATTATAATATTGCAATGTCAATTTTCGAGTAGGTAATAAAAGTATACAAGTAAAAAGTATAATATATAGGTCAATAAAAACGTATGTGTGTGCTATTGCAGTTAAAATTCCGGTAAGCTTTTGTTTCCTTCTTTGATTTCCAAGCAGAGATTTTTTAATAAATTTTGATTTTTTTCATAATATGGTAATTTTCTTTTGTTGCTTAATAAACCTAGACTTTGCTGTGCCAACTTCGTTTCATCTGTAGCAATTTCTAACCTCATTTTGGTTATTAAAACCCAAATACTTGGATGCTTGTGGCCGACCAGTCTAGAAAAACGGTTATTCCAACCTTCAGTTTGGTTATTTGTACGATCGCTATCTGCCAAAGTCAAATCATGAGTATTCCATTGTTCAAGTAGAAATAGTAGTAGACAATTTCTAAAACATATATTAGTCTCTCCTGGAATACCTATCTGTCTATAAGTTCCATTTACATAAGTTTTGTCAAAATAATCAACTAGCTCATTGGCATGATCTGGCATTATGTTCTTTAAGTGAGCCATCCTATCTTTAACCATTTCTAAAAGTAAAAATGCCAACCCGTCCAGTTTTCTACAAAACTCACTAAAACTTTCATCTTCTCTGTATATTTGTTCTAGGCCAAGTTTTTGAATTATTCTGTGTGTACTTTGTGTAAGATGGTAAAAACAACCATTAATGCACATATGCTCTCCCGACACAGATTTTACTGCGTTGATTACAGATTTTTCAAAATCTATATGAAAGCTCGTTGGATCTGGATATAATTGCTGTTCAGAACATTTTTCTAGAATTTTGGTCAGCATTTTTTCATACGTTTTTTATTTTTATTTTTCAACAAACAGTATATAGATGTTATAAGTGTTTTTTGTATTTTAACTCTTACCACATACAGTTGAAGAAAATCTTTTGGGGCTAAATCAAAGTTTCCGTCAATGTACCAACTTGAACTATTCGATAGATGTTGAAGACCTTCATCTGTAGCAAAAATTACCATACGGTCTTCCACATTCACACCATCGAAAAACAATAAAAATCTTTTATTATGGGGGTCACCCGTTGTACACCATTCATCTAAAAAAATTGTATTTTTTTAATTTACATTTTTATTAAAAAAAAAATAAGACTGGAAATCAATAATGTGCTTCAATTAGATATTAAATATATTTATATAACTATTTATTATAATATATGTATATATTTAATATAACTATTATAATATACCTAAATATTATATATATATTTAATATAACTATATATTATATTATATTGATACTTACCCACAATTTCATCAGAGTCTAAGGGATAATTTTTTATTCTTTGATTTCGCAGTGTGCGCTTGACTATGTTTTCAGGTGACATCTGAATTTTGTCGTCTAATTTTGCAACACATTCTCCAAAAATATGTGCTGGGATGTTTTTGGTAGTCATTGCTTGAATTTTCATTTCATTATAACACTTACTTATCTCAACCTCTTTCTTGTTTGGCCTATGTGTTATGCTATGAGTTGTTCCACTTTTGACAATTTTTGACATTTCAAGATCTTTATACATGGTCCCTGGACATTTGAACATGGTTGCTTTACTACAACGCCATGTAATACTACTTTTCCCGGTATGTTTGAGTTCGTACATGTAGCCCTTGAAACATAATTTGGGCTTATTTTTATTAGAGTTAATGATTTCCATCGTATGTTAAAAATGTAAAATCAAAAGTAGAGAAACTAGAAAAAAAAGACTGAGAGTATAGATATGTGAAACTGAAAGTATAGTTTATAAAACAGTTATATGTTAACAAAGGAAATGAAATTTCCTCCAGAACAAGATGAAAGAAAATGCTATACATTGAATAAAAATAACATGATATTTTGTAGATATTATCTTGAAATCAATTGATTTATGTCTTTCACCCTAGATATGTTTAAGTATTATGTATGTACATTGTACAGGTTAGGCTACATTTATTATCATATATATTTTTATATTGTTATTAGAAATTTACTATTTAACTGTAGTATCTAATATGATTATGTTGTACTAATAGGTACTTATCAAAAACTCATAATATATTAGTGTTATATGTTCATTATATGTTCCATAGTTATTTATTGCTTTTTTATAAATATAATTTTTACATTCGTGGAATATACAAGGATATACTAATTTAGGAAAAAAAAATATTTTAATTGTATTCTGAAAAAAATTCAAGAAAATGCGAAAGGGTTTCGCGATCGACTCAAATTCATCTCGCGATCGACCGGACTAAATCTGTAGGTACCTAAAAAAGTACCAATGCTATACCTATAGGCTATAATACCAGGCTAAGTACTTTATTCTTTATTTTTATATAATATAGAACATGAATATATTAATTTTCATTATAGACTTATAATACATAAAATTACTTATAAATCATAATATATAACTACATGTATAATATATTATGATTATATTCCTGTCTTCCGTTGATAGTTCAAAGTTTTATCTTAATATTTCTAATAATTATTAAATATTATATAGCTGTGATTAATTACCAATGTAAACAGTACGCGTATATTATACAAAAAAAAGGAAGTCTATAAATCATTGTACATTGACCAGTAAACAGTAAACATTAGACGACTTTAGTTTATACATTATAAACACCTTGTTTACAATTCGACAATTAAACATCCGTCAATTAATATAGACTATTAAGTTCGTTCCCATTATTATCGTTAACATAACTGATCAGATCCACGACATACAAAAATTATCAGTCAATAATATAGAAACGTCTTTTTTCATTATTTTGAAATCTATGCATAAACATACGAGTTACGACTTATATACCATATTGATCCGTGTAATCATTAGAAAACTTATAGGGTAGGTACATCATTGTGTGGTATGGGCACTGGTATTATTATATCGTTACACATTATAATATGATATTTACATCCTGTATCCAATAACGACGAGTATATAAATATAATCTATGTATAATAATAGATAATTATATTATGCATAATAAAAGCTCTAATAAATAGTTGACCCGTTGTCCGCCGTGGTGCTCCCCGTATCCTAAAATTTTTTAATGTTATAGAAGGACTTTCCTTTGTTCATACAATTAATACTCTGCAGGGCTTTGATTTTTGTATTATTATTCAATGTACAACTTAGATATTAGTAATTTTTTTATATACATAAAATTATTATTATACTGTTACAATATATTCAAGCTTTACATTGAATTCTAAGAAAATACACTAATAATTATTAAATTTCGCAGTCTATTTGAGCCTTGCGGTGCAGATACCGTGTCACCACAACGAAAACATGGCCTGTAGACATCGGCCACCACCGCTATTTGTAATGATATTTAATGAAAGTACCTAATTAGGTACTTTTTGACATTATTCGTGTATTTTCAATTCAGTAAATTTAATTATGTAATTTATATTAAAATAAGTTTAATTTAAAATAAAGCCAAATATATGCTGCCTCTTCATACGAGGTGACTATTATAAGTAATATATAATTATTTTTAATAAAAAGAAAAATTGATAAAAACTAACAGGTACAAGAGCCAAGGCTATTTAAATTGAATATTTACTATTCACTACAGTGTCTCATCTTATTAATATAATAGGTATTCAGAGGTCAAAGTATACTGAACAAAAAAATAATTGTGTGATTATTCTTTAGACTTTCATTCTCTTTTGATAAATTATGTTTGTATTAGAATATATAATTGAATGCTGTTTATCAGCTATTGTCAAAGTATAATAATAAAAAAAAAACATTAAACTTTGATATTTACTATACACTGTCTTTAATGACTATATATAGGTAATAGCTTATATTCTTGATTCGTTAAACATATTTCACACAAGTCCAGTAATACTTAAAACATTAATAAAATAAAAATGTAATATAAATAATAAAATATATTATATAATTAGTTATTTTATACGATATAGCTTAAATGCAATTCTATGCTTAAATAAGTTAGATGCTCTTATAGTTTATACTGTCATGTCGTGAATCTGATCGGTTATGTTAACGATAATAATGGGAACGTACTTAGTAGTCTATTTTAATTGACGGATGTTTAACTGTCAAATTGTAAACAAATGAAAAAGTATTGTGTTGTTGTGTCAACTGCTGAACTCCACTATGTACTTCTAGATTTGAGGATCGGCAAACAATTAATAGAAGCACTGACCTTCGAAAAGAATTTACATCCGAATAATACACTTAATTATCCTGAAATATCAATTCAAATGTATAATGACTAAACAAATAGACAGATTATGATATTTGCAAACGTATTAAATATACTAAAACGACAGGTACACAGGTCAAAAATATGTAAACACGCAATCGGTTTGTCTATAAATATGGGGTTGTTTCAAATTTTCATGCAGTTATTCGTAAGCTTTGTGAACGTTTAAAAAATGGCATTCAATATACACATATCTGGACCAATAGTGATTATGCACAATAAAACAAAAGCAGAAATATTTGAAGATCAATAAAATAACAATGAAAGTCATATTACTCTAAGTTATTTTAAATTCTACGATGCTTAGGCATAACATAAATAGTTCGTTACATACATTTCTAACAAAATATTAATATATACCTATTATGTATTTTAGTATTTATATGTTTTAATGTTTATCAAATCCATGTATGCAGATCGACTGTTCTACCAAAGACGAGTATGATTATCCAAATTTGAAAAGACGATTATGCAACAGTTACTGCATTTAAAAGTCATGGTTTTGGACACGGAGACGTCGTGATGATTACAGACTATGGCTCGTACGAAGCGCAAGTAGTTATGTTAGCTGGGATTTTGATCGGATCGACTATAGCTGCGTTGGATCACGGTTTAAGAAAAAGTAATGGTAATGATTTGATTTCGTACAATATTATATAGTTTGATTTGTCATTAACGATGTTTTATAGATGTCTTTATAGCGCTCATCGACGAGTCCAAACCATGCGTATTATTTTGCAATACGCTTAGTATGAGTACAATAACAGATGTATTAAATATAATATTACGCATCAATCGATATTGAAGATTTCTACCATGGTTCGTGATAGCTTTACTACCTATTCGTGTACCGTCGTTGTCGCGGCGGAACAAATTTTGTTTGCCCGTCCGATAAATACAAAAAATCCAATTGGCCCATGTGCTATTATATGTTCGAGTTGTACTACAGGAACTCCGAAAGGAATTTATTTGTCTGACGACGCTATGAAATCAGCTTTAATATCGTTCAAGCGGTGAGTGTTTAAATTAAATAAGTCAGTGAGATCAATGCATGAGTTTAAAAAAAAAATATGGTTAATTTTAAGGTCATTAATGGAAGGACCTATTGAAAACAAATTTATAATCACTTCTCTCCTATATATTGGTACGCGGAAATTTTATTAATGATGTTCGGTATTCATTTTGACAAACCAAGTCTATTATTCTCTCGACCAATTCAACCACTGAACAAAGACTTGATTCAATAGACAAATTTAAAGTAAGCAGTAAACACTATTATTTTTTCCTACTTTACTACCAACGTTTAATAACCGCTTATATCTTTTAAGTTACAATATATTTTATATGTAAAATTAGGTTATAGATAACGCTAAATCGAATACATACTATATATATATATATATATATATATATATACTTTACATATACACGCGTAACATAATAGTGCGTCATAGAATAGAATATCACACCTATTGTACGACATGATTTACCTATGTTTATGTGTTATATAGCCAACATTTTTAATGACCGGTGTAGCTACTATCAATGAAATGATGTCCTGTCAAACGGCAAATATAATACCCAGAGTATAACGACATGCGTAGTTGGCGGGTCTCCGATGCGAGCTGATTTACAAGTGACAGTGGTAAACGATTTACTGCGGGGAAGAATACCGATCAAACAAGGGTACGGCGCATCTGAACAGGGTATTATAGCGGTTTGGTCGATGGATTCGGGTATAAGTACCGTCAGAGACGGATCTGTCGGGAGACCAGCGGCTGGTATAAAAATCAAAGTTAGTCGAAAAAAAAATTGTGTGTCGTGGTTATTAAATAATAATAATAATAATAATAATAATGTTTTAAACGTCGTTTTTGATCGTTAGCTTGGAAACTGGCGAATGTGTTGGCCAAATACTGAAGGCGAAATTCGTATTAAATCGGTGTCCAACATGATGGGATATGTCAACAGCGACATGAAGAAAACGATTCGTCCGTACGACGAGGACGGTTGGTGCAGGAGCGGTGATGTTGGATACTATACGGACGATTGCTGTTTGATCATTGTCGGTCCGATTAAAGAGTTGATGATTTACAAGGACCGAATAGCTATTCGATTTGGAATTTCGATCGAAAACCGTGTGATATTCTTTAAATCGCGCCATTACATATACTTAAATAATAACATTTATTATATAAATGTACATAGATAGCTCCGATCGACATAGAAACCGTTTTATCAAGTCATCCTACCGCACTCGATGTCGGAGTGACGGGCAAATACAGTGTTCACGAAGATTTGTTGATAGGAGTTGTAAAAGTCAAATCCGGTTAAAATGTCTCAACCCACGTACTCGTATCGCATGTCAATGGTAAGATTCTACAGCCATGGATAATAATATGTAAAGAGTACGGTTATCCAAACTTGAAAAGACGTTTATGCAATAGTTACTGCATTTAAAAGTCATGGTTTTGGACACGGAGACGTCGTGATGATTACAGACTATGGCTCGTACGAAGCGCAAGTAGTTATGTTAGCTGGGATTTTGATCGGATCGACTATAGCTGCGTTGGATCACGGTTTAAGAAAAAGTAATGGTAATGATTTGATTTCGTACAATATTATATAGTTTGATTTGTCATTAACGATGTTTTATAGATGTCTTTATAGCGCTCATCGACGAGTCCAAACCATGCGTATTATTTTGCAATACGCTTAGTATGAGTACAATAACAGATGTATTAAATATAATATTACGCATCAATCGATATTGAAGATTTCTACCATGGTTCGTGATAGCTTTACTACCTATTCGTGTACCGTCGTTGTCGCGGCGGAACAAATTTTGTTTGCCCGTCCGATAAATACAAAAAATCCAATTGGCCCATGTGCTATTATATGTTCGAGTTGTACTACAGGAACTCCGAAAGGAATTTATTTGTCTGACGACGCTATGAAATCAGCTTTAATATCGTTCAAGCGGTGAGTGTTTAAATTAAATAAGTCAGTGAGATCAATGCATGAGTTTAAAAAAAAAATATGGTTAATTTTAAGGTCATTAATGGAAGGACCTATTGAAAACAAATTTATAATCACTTCTCTCCTATATATTGGTACGCGGAAATTTTATTAATGATGTTCGGTATTCATTTTGACAAACCAAGTCTATTATTCTCTCGACCAATTCAACCACTGAACAAAGACTTGATTCAATAGACAAATTTAAAGTAAGCAGTAAACACTATTATTTTTTCCTACTTTACTACCAACGTTTAATAACCGCTTATATCTTTTAAGTTACAATATATTTTATATGTAAAATTAGGTTATAGATAACGCTAAATCGAATACATACTATATATATATATATATATATATATACTTTACATATACACGCGTAACATAATAGTGCGTCATAGAATAGAATATCACACCTATTGTACGACATGATTTACCTATGTTTATGTGTTATATAGCCAACATTTTTAATGACCGGTGTAGCTACTATCAATGAAATGATGTCCTGTCAAACGGCAAATATAATACCCAGAGTATAACGACATGCGTAGTTGGCGGGTCTCCGATGCGAGCTGATTTACAAGTGACAGTGGTAAACGATTTACTGCGGGGAAGAATACCGATCAAACAAGGGTACGGCGCATCTGAACAGGGTATTATAGCGGTTTGGTCGATGGATTCGGGTATAAGTACCGTCAGAGACGGATCTGTCGGGAGACCAGCGGCTGGTATAAAAATCAAAGTTAGTCGAAAAAAAAATTGTGTGTCGTGGTTATTAAATAATAATAATAATAATAATAATAATAATGTTTTAAACGTCGTTTTTGATCGTTAGCTTGGAAACTGGCGAATGTGTTGGCCAAATACTGAAGGCGAAATTCGTATTAAATCGGTGTCCAACATGATGGGATATGTCAACAGCGACATGAAGAAAACGATTCGTCCGTACGACGAGGACGGTTGGTGCAGGAGCGGTGATGTTGGATACTATACGGACGATTGCTGTTTGATCATTGTCGGTCCGATTAAAGAGTTGATGATTTACAAGGACCGAATAGCTATTCGATTTGGAATTTCGATCGAAAACCGTGTGATATTCTTTAAATCGCGCCATTACATATACTTAAATAATAACATTTATTATATAAATGTACATAGATAGCTCCGATCGACATAGAAACCGTTTTATCAAGTCATCCTACCGCACTCGATGTCGGAGTGACGGGCAAATACAGTGTTCACGAAGATTTGTTGATAGGAGTTGTAAAAGTCAAATCCGGTTAAAATGTCTCAACCCACGTACTCGTATCGCATGTCAATGGTAAGATTCTACAGCCATGGATAATAATATGTAAAGAGTACGGTTATCCAAACTTGAAAAGACGTTTATGCAATAGTTACTGCATTTAAAAGTCATGGTTTTGGACACGGAGACGTCGTGATGATTACAGACTATGGCTCGTACGAAGCGCAAGTAGTTATGTTAGCTGGGATTTTGATCGGATCGACTATAGCTGCGTTGGATCACGGTTTAAGAAAAAGTAATGGTAATGATTTGATTTCGTACAATATTATATAGTTTGATTTGTCATTAACGATGTTTTATAGATGTCTTTATAGCGCTCATCGACGAGTCCAAACCATGCGTATTATTTTGCAATACGCTTAGTATGAGTACAATAACAGATGTATTAAATATAATATTACGCATCAATCGATATTGAAGATTTCTACCATGGTTCGTGATAGCTTTACTACCTATTCGTGTACCGTCGTTGTCGCGGCGGAACAAATTTTGTTTGCCCGTCCGATAAATACAAAAAATCCAATTGGCCCATGTGCTATTATATGTTCGAGTTGTACTACAGGAACTCCGAAAGGAATTTATTTGTCTGACGACGCTATGAAATCAGCTTTAATATCGTTCAAGCGGTGAGTGTTTAAATTAAATAAGTCAGTGAGATCAATGCATGAGTTTAAAAAAAAAATATGGTTAATTTTAAGGTCATTAATGGAAGGACCTATTGAAAACAAATTTATAATCACTTCTCTCCTATATATTGGTACGCGGAAATTTTATTAATGATGTTCGGTATTCATTTTGACAAACCAAGTCTATTATTCTCTCGACCAATTCAACCACTGAACAAAGACTTGATTCAATAGACAAATTTAAAGTAAGCAGTAAACACTATTATTTTTTCCTACTTTACTACCAACGTTTAATAACCGCTTATATCTTTTAAGTTACAATATATTTTATATGTAAAATTAGGTTATAGATAACGCTAAATCGAATACATACTATATATATATATATATATATATATATATACTTTACATATACACGCGTAACATAATAGTGCGTCATAGAATAGAATATCACACCTATTGTACGACATGATTTACCTATGTTTATGTGTTATATAGCCAACATTTTTAATGACCGGTGTAGCTACTATCAATGAAATGATGTCCTGTCAAACGGCAAATATAATACCCAGAGTATAACGACATGCGTAGTTGGCGGGTCTCCGATGCGAGCTGATTTACAAGTGACAGTGGTAAACGATTTACTGCGGGGAAGAATACCGATCAAACAAGGGTACGGCGCATCTGAACAGGGTATTATAGCGGTTTGGTCGATGGATTCGGGTATAAGTACCGTCAGAGACGGATCTGTCGGGAGACCAGCGGCTGGTATAAAAATCAAAGTTAGTCGAAAAAAAAATTGTGTGTCGTGGTTATTAATAATAATAATAATAATAATAATAATAATGTTTTAAACGTCGTTTTTGATCGTTAGCTTGGAAACTGGCGAATGTGTTGGCCAAATACTGAAGGCGAAATTCGTATTAAATCGGTGTCCAACATGATGGGATATGTCAACAGCGACATGAAGAAAACGATTCGTCCGTACGACGAGGACGGTTGGTGCAGGAGCGGTGATGTTGGATACTATACGGACGATTGCTGTTTGATCATTGTCGGTCCGATTAAAGAGTTGATGATTTACAAGGACCGAATAGCTATTCGATTTGGAATTTCGATCGAAAACCGTGTGATATTCTTTAAATCGCGCCATTACATATACTTAAATAATAACATTTATTATATAAATGTACATAGATAGCTCCGATCGACATAGAAACCGTTTTATCAAGTCATCCTACCGCACTCGATGTCGGAGTGACGGGCAAATACAGTGTTCACGAAGATTTGTTGATAGGAGTTGTAAAAGTCAAATCCGGTTAAAATGTCTCAACCCACGTACTCGTATCGCATGTCAATGGTAAGATTCTACAGCCATGGATAATAATATGTAAAGAGTACGGTTATCCAAACTTGAAAAGACGTTTATGCAATAGTTACTGCATTTAAAAGTCATGGTTTTGGACACGGAGACGTCGTGATGATTACAGACTATGGCTCGTACGAAGCGCAAGTAGTTATGTTAGCTGGGATTTTGATCGGATCGACTATAGCTGCGTTGGATCACGGTTTAAGAAAAAGTAATGGTAATGATTTGATTTCGTACAATATTATATAGTTTGATTTGTCATTAACGATGTTTTATAGATGTCTTTATAGCGCTCATCGACGAGTCCAAACCATGCGTATTATTTTGCAATACGCTTAGTATGAGTACAATAACAGATGTATTAAATATAATATTACGCATCAATCGATATTGAAGATTTCTACCATGGTTCGTGATAGCTTTACTACCTATTCGTGTACCGTCGTTGTCGCGGCGGAACAAATTTTGTTTGCCCGTCCGATAAATACAAAAAATCCAATTGGCCCATGTGCTATTATATGTTCGAGTTGTACTACAGGAACTCCGAAAGGAATTTATTTGTCTGACGACGCTATGAAATCAGCTTTAATATCGTTCAAGCGGTGAGTGTTTAAATTAAATAAGTCAGTGAGATCAATGCATGAGTTTAAAAAAAAAATATGGTTAATTTTAAGGTCATTAATGGAAGGACCTATTGAAAACAAATTTATAATCACTTCTCTCCTATATATTGGTACGCGGAAATTTTATTAATGATGTTCGGTATTCATTTTGACAAACCAAGTCTATTATTCTCTCGACCAATTCAACCACTGAACAAAGACTTGATTCAATAGACAAATTTAAAGTAAGCAGTAAACACTATTATTTTTTCCTACTTTACTACCAACGTTTAATAACCGCTTATATCTTTTAAGTTACAATATATTTTATATGTAAAATTAGGTTATAGATAACGCTAAATCGAATACATACTATATATATATATATATATATATATATATACTTTACATATACACGCGTAACATAATAGTGCGTCATAGAATAGAATATCACACCTATTGTACGACATGATTTACCTATGTTTATGTGTTATATAGCCAACATTTTTAATGACCGGTGTAGCTACTATCAATGAAATGATGTCCTGTCAAACGGCAAATATAATACCCAGAGTATAACGACATGCGTAGTTGGCGGGTCTCCGATGCGAGCTGATTTACAAGTGACAGTGGTAAACGATTTACTGCGGGGAAGAATACCGATCAAACAAGGGTACGGCGCATCTGAACAGGGTATTATAGCGGTTTGGTCGATGGATTCGGGTATAAGTACCGTCAGAGACGGATCTGTCGGGAGACCAGCGGCTGGTATAAAAATCAAAGTTAGTCGAAAAAAAAATTGTGTGTCGTGGTTATTAAATAATAATAATAATAATGTTTTAAACGTCGTTTTTGATCGTTAGCTTGGAAACTGGCGAATGTGTTGGCCAAATACTGAAGGCGAAATTCGTATTAAATCGGTGTCCAACATGATGGGATATGTCAACAGCGACATGAAGAAAACGATTCGTCCGTACGACGAGGACGGTTGGTGCAGGAGCGGTGATGTTGGATACTATACGGACGATTGCTGTTTGATCATTGTCGGTCCGATTAAAGAGTTGATGATTTACAAGGACCGAATAGCTATTCGATTTGGAATTTCGATCGAAAACCGTGTGATATTCTTTAAATCGCGCCATTACATATACTTAAATAATAACATTTATTATATAAATGTACATAGATAGCTCCGATCGACATAGAAACCGTTTTATCAAGTCATCCTACCGCACTCGATGTCGGAGTGACGGGCAAATACAGTGTTCACGAAGATTTGTTGATAGGAGTTGTAAAAGTCAAATCCGGTTAAAATGTCTCAACCCACGTACTCGTATCGCATGTCAATGGTAAGATTCTACAGCCATGGATAATAATATGTAAAGAGTACGGTTATCCAAACTTGAAAAGACGTTTATGCAATAGTTACTGCATTTAAAAGTCATGGTTTTGGACACGGAGACGTCGTGATGATTACAGACTATGGCTCGTACGAAGCGCAAGTAGTTATGTTAGCTGGGATTTTGATCGGATCGACTATAGCTGCGTTGGATCACGGTTTAAGAAAAAGTAATGGTAATGATTTGATTTCGTACAATATTATATAGTTTGATTTGTCATTAACGATGTTTTATAGATGTCTTTATAGCGCTCATCGACGAGTCCAAACCATGCGTATTATTTTGCAATACGCTTAGTATGAGTACAATAACAGATGTATTAAATATAATATTACGCATCAATCGATATTGAAGATTTCTACCATGGTTCGTGATAGCTTTACTACCTATTCGTGTACCGTCGTTGTCGCGGCGGAACAAATTTTGTTTGCCCGTCCGATAAATACAAAAAATCCAATTGGCCCATGTGCTATTATATGTTCGAGTTGTACTACAGGAACTCCGAAAGGAATTTATTTGTCTGACGACGCTATGAAATCAGCTTTAATATCGTTCAAGCGGTGAGTGTTTAAATTAAATAAGTCAGTGAGATCAATGCATGAGTTTAAAAAAAAAATATGGTTAATTTTAAGGTCATTAATGGAAGGACCTATTGAAAACAAATTTATAATCACTTCTCTCCTATATATTGGTACGCGGAAATTTTATTAATGATGTTCGGTATTCATTTTGACAAACCAAGTCTATTATTCTCTCGACCAATTCAACCACTGAACAAAGACTTGATTCAATAGACAAATTTAAAGTAAGCAGTAAACACTATTATTTTTTCCTACTTTACTACCAACGTTTAATAACCGCTTATATCTTTTAAGTTACAATATATTTTATATGTAAAATTAGGTTATAGATAACGCTAAATCGAATACATACTATATATATATATATATATATATATATACTTTACATATACACGCGTAACATAATAGTGCGTCATAGAATAGAATATCACACCTATTGTACGACATGATTTACCTATGTTTATGTGTTATATAGCCAACATTTTTAATGACCGGTGTAGCTACTATCAATGAAATGATGTCCTGTCAAACGGCAAATATAATACCCAGAGTATAACGACATGCGTAGTTGGCGGGTCTCCGATGCGAGCTGATTTACAAGTGACAGTGGTAAACGATTTACTGCGGGGAAGAATACCGATCAAACAAGGGTACGGCGCATCTGAACAGGGTATTATAGCGGTTTGGTCGATGGATTCGGGTATAAGTACCGTCAGAGACGGATCTGTCGGGAGACCAGCGGCTGGTATAAAAATCAAAGTTAGTCGAAAAAAAAATTGTGTGTCGTGGTTATTAAATAATAATAATAATAATAATAATAATAATGTTTTAAACGTCGTTTTTGATCGTTAGCTTGGAAACTGGCGAATGTGTTGGCCAAATACTGAAGGCGAAATTCGTATTAAATCGGTGTCCAACATGATGGGATATGTCAACAGCGACATGAAGAAAACGATTCGTCCGTACGACGAGGACGGTTGGTGCAGGAGCGGTGATGTTGGATACTATACGGACGATTGCTGTTTGATCATTGTCGGTCCGATTAAAGAGTTGATGATTTACAAGGACCGAATAGCTATTCGATTTGGAATTTCGATCGAAAACCGTGTGATATTCTTTAAATCGCGCCATTACATATACTTAAATAATAACATTTATTATATAAATGTACATAGATAGCTCCGATCGACATAGAAACCGTTTTATCAAGTCATCCTACCGCACTCGATGTCGGAGTGACGGGCAAATACAGTGTTCACGAAGATTTGTTGATAGGAGTTGTAAAAGTCAAATCCGGTTAAAATGTCTCAACCCACGTACTCGTATCGCATGTCAATGGTAAGATTCTACAGCCATGGATAATAATATGTAAAGAGTACGGTTATCCAAACTTGAAAAGACGTTTATGCAATAGTTACTGCATTTAAAAGTCATGGTTTTGGACACGGAGACGTCGTGATGATTACAGACTATGGCTCGTACGAAGCGCAAGTAGTTATGTTAGCTGGGATTTTGATCGGATCGACTATAGCTGCGTTGGATCACGGTTTAAGAAAAAGTAATGGTAATGATTTGATTTCGTACAATATTATATAGTTTGATTTGTCATTAACGATGTTTTATAGATGTCTTTATAGCGCTCATCGACGAGTCCAAACCATGCGTATTATTTTGCAATACGCTTAGTATGAGTACAATAACAGATGTATTAAATATAATATTACGCATCAATCGATATTGAAGATTTCTACCATGGTTCGTGATAGCTTTACTACCTATTCGTGTACCGTCGTTGTCGCGGCGGAACAAATTTTGTTTGCCCGTCCGATAAATACAAAAAATCCAATTGGCCCATGTGCTATTATATGTTCGAGTTGTACTACAGGAACTCCGAAAGGAATTTATTTGTCTGACGACGCTATGAAATCAGCTTTAATATCGTTCAAGCGGTGAGTGTTTAAATTAAATAAGTCAGTGAGATCAATGCATGAGTTTAAAAAAAAAATATGGTTAATTTTAAGGTCATTAATGGAAGGACCTATTGAAAACAAATTTATAATCACTTCTCTCCTATATATTGGTACGCGGAAATTTTATTAATGATGTTCGGTATTCATTTTGACAAACCAAGTCTATTATTCTCTCGACCAATTCAACCACTGAACAAAGACTTGATTCAATAGACAAATTTAAAGTAAGCAGTAAACACTATTATTTTTTCCTACTTTACTACCAACGTTTAATAACCGCTTATATCTTTTAAGTTACAATATATTTTATATGTAAAATTAGGTTATAGATAACGCTAAATCGAATACATACTATATATATATATATATATATATATATACTTTACATATACACGCGTAACATAATAGTGCGTCATAGAATAGAATATCACACCTATTGTACGACATGATTTACCTATGTTTATGTGTTATATAGCCAACATTTTTAATGACCGGTGTAGCTACTATCAATGAAATGATGTCCTGTCAAACGGCAAATATAATACCCAGAGTATAACGACATGCGTAGTTGGCGGGTCTCCGATGCGAGCTGATTTACAAGTGACAGTGGTAAACGATTTACTGCGGGGAAGAATACCGATCAAACAAGGGTACGGCGCATCTGAACAGGGTATTATAGCGGTTTGGTCGATGGATTCGGGTATAAGTACCGTCAGAGACGGATCTGTCGGGAGACCAGCGGCTGGTATAAAAATCAAAGTTAGTCGAAAAAAAAATTGTGTGTCGTGGTTATTAATAATAATAATAATAATAATAATAATGTTTTAAACGTCGTTTTTGATCGTTAGCTTGGAAACTGGCGAATGTGTTGGCCAAATACTGAAGGCGAAATTCGTATTAAATCGGTGTCCAACATGATGGGATATGTCAACAGCGACATGAAGAAAACGATTCGTCCGTACGACGAGGACGGTTGGTGCAGGAGCGGTGATGTTGGATACTATACGGACGATTGCTGTTTGATCATTGTCGGTCCGATTAAAGAGTTGATGATTTACAAGGACCGAATAGCTATTCGATTTGGAATTTCGATCGAAAACCGTGTGATATTCTTTAAATCGCGCCATTACATATACTTAAATAATAACATTTATTATATAAATGTACATAGATAGCTCCGATCGACATAGAAACCGTTTTATCAAGTCATCCTACCGCACTCGATGTCGGAGTGACGGGCAAATACAGTGTTCACGAAGATTTGTTGATAGGAGTTGTAAAAGTCAAATCCGGTTAAAATGTCTCAACCCACGTACTCGTATCGCATGTCAATGGTAAGATTCTACAGCCATGGATAATAATATGTAAAGAGTACGGTTATCCAAACTTGAAAAGACGTTTATGCAATAGTTACTGCATTTAAAAGTCATGGTTTTGGACACGGAGACGTCGTGATGATTACAGACTATGGCTCGTACGAAGCGCAAGTAGTTATGTTAGCTGGGATTTTGATCGGATCGACTATAGCTGCGTTGGATCACGGTTTAAGAAAAAGTAATGGTAATGATTTGATTTCGTACAATATTATATAGTTTGATTTGTCATTAACGATGTTTTATAGATGTCTTTATAGCGCTCATCGACGAGTCCAAACCATGCGTATTATTTTGCAATACGCTTAGTATGAGTACAATAACAGATGTATTAAATATAATATTACGCATCAATCGATATTGAAGATTTCTACCATGGTTCGTGATAGCTTTACTACCTATTCGTGTACCGTCGTTGTCGCGGCGGAACAAATTTTGTTTGCCCGTCCGATAAATACAAAAAATCCAATTGGCCCATGTGCTATTATATGTTCGAGTTGTACTACAGGAACTCCGAAAGGAATTTATTTGTCTGACGACGCTATGAAATCAGCTTTAATATCGTTCAAGCGGTGAGTGTTTAAATTAAATAAGTCAGTGAGATCAATGCATGAGTTTAAAAAAAAAATATGGTTAATTTTAAGGTCATTAATGGAAGGACCTATTGAAAACAAATTTATAATCACTTCTCTCCTATATATTGGTACGCGGAAATTTTATTAATGATGTTCGGTATTCATTTTGACAAACCAAGTCTATTATTCTCTCGACCAATTCAACCACTGAACAAAGACTTGATTCAATAGACAAATTTAAAGTAAGCAGTAAACACTATTATTTTTTCCTACTTTACTACCAACGTTTAATAACCGCTTATATCTTTTAAGTTACAATATATTTTATATGTAAAATTAGGTTATAGATAACGCTAAATCGAATACATACTATATATATATATATATATATATATATATACTTTACATATACACGCGTAACATAATAGTGCGTCATAGAATAGAATATCACACCTATTGTACGACATGATTTACCTATGTTTATGTGTTATATAGCCAACATTTTTAATGACCGGTGTAGCTACTATCAATGAAATGATGTCCTGTCAAACGGCAAATATAATACCCAGAGTATAACGACATGCGTAGTTGGCGGGTCTCCGATGCGAGCTGATTTACAAGTGACAGTGGTAAACGATTTACTGCGGGGAAGAATACCGATCAAACAAGGGTACGGCGCATCTGAACAGGGTATTATAGCGGTTTGGTCGATGGATTCGGGTATAAGTACCGTCAGAGACGGATCTGTCGGGAGACCAGCGGCTGGTATAAAAATCAAAGTTAGTCGAAAAAAAAATTGTGTGTCGTGGTTATTAAATAATAATAATAATAATGTTTTAAACGTCGTTTTTGATCGTTAGCTTGGAAACTGGCGAATGTGTTGGCCAAATACTGAAGGCGAAATTCGTATTAAATCGGTGTCCAACATGATGGGATATGTCAACAGCGACATGAAGAAAACGATTCGTCCGTACGACGAGGACGGTTGGTGCAGGAGCGGTGATGTTGGATACTATACGGACGATTGCTGTTTGATCATTGTCGGTCCGATTAAAGAGTTGATGATTTACAAGGACCGAATAGCTATTCGATTTGGAATTTCGATCGAAAACCGTGTGATATTCTTTAAATCGCGCCATTACATATACTTAAATAATAACATTTATTATATAAATGTACATAGATAGCTCCGATCGACATAGAAACCGTTTTATCAAGTCATCCTACCGCACTCGATGTCGGAGTGACGGGCAAATACAGTGTTCACGAAGATTTGTTGATAGGAGTTGTAAAAGTCAAATCCGGTTAAAATGTCTCAACCCACGTACTCGTATCGCATGTCAATGGTAAGATTCTACAGCCATGGATAATAATATGTAAAGAGTACGGTTATCCAAACTTGAAAAGACGTTTATGCAATAGTTACTGCATTTAAAAGTCATGGTTTTGGACACGGAGACGTCGTGATGATTACAGACTATGGCTCGTACGAAGCGCAAGTAGTTATGTTAGCTGGGATTTTGATCGGATCGACTATAGCTGCGTTGGATCACGGTTTAAGAAAAAGTAATGGTAATGATTTGATTTCGTACAATATTATATAGTTTGATTTGTCATTAACGATGTTTTATAGATGTCTTTATAGCGCTCATCGACGAGTCCAAACCATGCGTATTATTTTGCAATACGCTTAGTATGAGTACAATAACAGATGTATTAAATATAATATTACGCATCAATCGATATTGAAGATTTCTACCATGGTTCGTGATAGCTTTACTACCTATTCGTGTACCGTCGTTGTCGCGGCGGAACAAATTTTGTTTGCCCGTCCGATAAATACAAAAAATCCAATTGGCCCATGTGCTATTATATGTTCGAGTTGTACTACAGGAACTCCGAAAGGAATTTATTTGTCTGACGACGCTATGAAATCAGCTTTAATATCGTTCAAGCGGTGAGTGTTTAAATTAAATAAGTCAGTGAGATCAATGCATGAGTTTAAAAAAAAAATATGGTTAATTTTAAGGTCATTAATGGAAGGACCTATTGAAAACAAATTTATAATCACTTCTCTCCTATATATTGGTACGCGGAAATTTTATTAATGATGTTCGGTATTCATTTTGACAAACCAAGTCTATTATTCTCTCGACCAATTCAACCACTGAACAAAGACTTGATTCAATAGACAAATTTAAAGTAAGCAGTAAACACTATTATTTTTTCCTACTTTACTACCAACGTTTAATAACCGCTTATATCTTTTAAGTTACAATATATTTTATATGTAAAATTAGGTTATAGATAACGCTAAATCGAATACATACTATATATATATATATATATATATATATATACTTTACATATACACGCGTAACATAATAGTGCGTCATAGAATAGAATATCACACCTATTGTACGACATGATTTACCTATGTTTATGTGTTATATAGCCAACATTTTTAATGACCGGTGTAGCTACTATCAATGAAATGATGTCCTGTCAAACGGCAAATATAATACCCAGAGTATAACGACATGCGTAGTTGGCGGGTCTCCGATGCGAGCTGATTTACAAGTGACAGTGGTAAACGATTTACTGCGGGGAAGAATACCGATCAAACAAGGGTACGGCGCATCTGAACAGGGTATTATAGCGGTTTGGTCGATGGATTCGGGTATAAGTACCGTCAGAGACGGATCTGTCGGGAGACCAGCGGCTGGTATAAAAATCAAAGTTAGTCGAAAAAAAAATTGTGTGTCGTGGTTATTAAATAATAATAATAATAATGTTTTAAACGTCGTTTTTGATCGTTAGCTTGGAAACTGGCGAATGTGTTGGCCAAATACTGAAGGCGAAATTCGTATTAAATCGGTGTCCAACATGATGGGATATGTCAACAGCGACATGAAGAAAACGATTCGTCCGTACGACGAGGACGGTTGGTGCAGGAGCGGTGATGTTGGATACTATACGGACGATTGCTGTTTGATCATTGTCGGTCCGATTAAAGAGTTGATGATTTACAAGGACCGAATAGCTATTCGATTTGGAATTTCGATCGAAAACCGTGTGATATTCTTTAAATCGCGCCATTACATATACTTAAATAATAACATTTATTATATAAATGTACATAGATAGCTCCGATCGACATAGAAACCGTTTTATCAAGTCATCCTACCGCACTCGATGTCGGAGTGACGGGCAAATACAGTGTTCACGAAGATTTGTTGATAGGAGTTGTAAAAGTCAAATCCGGTTAAAATGTCTCAACCCACGTACTCGTATCGCATGTCAATGGTAAGATTCTACAGCCATGGATAATAATATGTAAAGAGTACGGTTATCCAAACTTGAAAAGACGTTTATGCAATAGTTACTGCATTTAAAAGTCATGGTTTTGGACACGGAGACGTCGTGATGATTACAGACTATGGCTCGTACGAAGCGCAAGTAGTTATGTTAGCTGGGATTTTGATCGGATCGACTATAGCTGCGTTGGATCACGGTTTAAGAAAAAGTAATGGTAATGATTTGATTTCGTACAATATTATATAGTTTGATTTGTCATTAACGATGTTTTATAGATGTCTTTATAGCGCTCATCGACGAGTCCAAACCATGCGTATTATTTTGCAATACGCTTAGTATGAGTACAATAACAGATGTATTAAATATAATATTACGCATCAATCGATATTGAAGATTTCTACCATGGTTCGTGATAGCTTTACTACCTATTCGTGTACCGTCGTTGTCGCGGCGGAACAAATTTTGTTTGCCCGTCCGATAAATACAAAAAATCCAATTGGCCCATGTGCTATTATATGTTCGAGTTGTACTACAGGAACTCCGAAAGGAATTTATTTGTCTGACGACGCTATGAAATCAGCTTTAATATCGTTCAAGCGGTGAGTGTTTAAATTAAATAAGTCAGTGAGATCAATGCATGAGTTTAAAAAAAAAATATGGTTAATTTTAAGGTCATTAATGGAAGGACCTATTGAAAACAAATTTATAATCACTTCTCTCCTATATATTGGTACGCGGAAATTTTATTAATGATGTTCGGTATTCATTTTGACAAACCAAGTCTATTATTCTCTCGACCAATTCAACCACTGAACAAAGACTTGATTCAATAGACAAATTTAAAGTAAGCAGTAAACACTATTATTTTTTCCTACTTTACTACCAACGTTTAATAACCGCTTATATCTTTTAAGTTACAATATATTTTATATGTAAAATTAGGTTATAGATAACGCTAAATCGAATACATACTATATATATATATATATATATATATATATATACTTTACATATACACGCGTAACATAATAGTGCGTCATAGAATAGAATATCACACCTATTGTACGACATGATTTACCTATGTTTATGTGTTATATAGCCAACATTTTTAATGACCGGTGTAGCTACTATCAATGAAATGATGTCCTGTCAAACGGCAAATATAATACCCAGAGTATAACGACATGCGTAGTTGGCGGGTCTCCGATGCGAGCTGATTTACAAGTGACAGTGGTAAACGATTTACTGCGGGGAAGAATACCGATCAAACAAGGGTACGGCGCATCTGAACAGGGTATTATAGCGGTTTGGTCGATGGATTCGGGTATAAGTACCGTCAGAGACGGATCTGTCGGGAGACCAGCGGCTGGTATAAAAATCAAAGTTAGTCGAAAAAAAAATTGTGTGTCGTGGTTATTAAATAATAATAATAATAATGTTTTAAACGTCGTTTTTGATCGTTAGCTTGGAAACTGGCGAATGTGTTGGCCAAATACTGAAGGCGAAATTCGTATTAAATCGGTGTCCAACATGATGGGATATGTCAACAGCGACATGAAGAAAACGATTCGTCCGTACGACGAGGACGGTTGGTGCAGGAGCGGTGATGTTGGATACTATACGGACGATTGCTGTTTGATCATTGTCGGTCCGATTAAAGAGTTGATGATTTACAAGGACCGAATAGCTATTCGATTTGGAATTTCGATCGAAAACCGTGTGATATTCTTTAAATCGCGCCATTACATATACTTAAATAATAACATTTATTATATAAATGTACATAGATAGCTCCGATCGACATAGAAACCGTTTTATCAAGTCATCCTACCGCACTCGATGTCGGAGTGACGGGCAAATACAGTGTTCACGAAGATTTGTTGATAGGAGTTGTAAAAGTCAAATCCGGTTAAAATGTCTCAACCCACGTACTCGTATCGCATGTCAATGGTAAGATTCTACAGCCATGGATAATAATATGTAAAGAGTACGGTTATCCAAACTTGAAAAGACGTTTATGCAATAGTTACTGCATTTAAAAGTCATGGTTTTGGACACGGAGACGTCGTGATGATTACAGACTATGGCTCGTACGAAGCGCAAGTAGTTATGTTAGCTGGGATTTTGATCGGATCGACTATAGCTGCGTTGGATCACGGTTTAAGAAAAAGTAATGGTAATGATTTGATTTCGTACAATATTATATAGTTTGATTTGTCATTAACGATGTTTTATAGATGTCTTTATAGCGCTCATCGACGAGTCCAAACCATGCGTATTATTTTGCAATACGCTTAGTATGAGTACAATAACAGATGTATTAAATATAATATTACGCATCAATCGATATTGAAGATTTCTACCATGGTTCGTGATAGCTTTACTACCTATTCGTGTACCGTCGTTGTCGCGGCGGAACAAATTTTGTTTGCCCGTCCGATAAATACAAAAAATCCAATTGGCCCATGTGCTATTATATGTTCGAGTTGTACTACAGGAACTCCGAAAGGAATTTATTTGTCTGACGACGCTATGAAATCAGCTTTAATATCGTTCAAGCGGTGAGTGTTTAAATTAAATAAGTCAGTGAGATCAATGCATGAGTTTAAAAAAAAAATATGGTTAATTTTAAGGTCATTAATGGAAGGACCTATTGAAAACAAATTTATAATCACTTCTCTCCTATATATTGGTACGCGGAAATTTTATTAATGATGTTCGGTATTCATTTTGACAAACCAAGTCTATTATTCTCTCGACCAATTCAACCACTGAACAAAGACTTGATTCAATAGACAAATTTAAAGTAAGCAGTAAACACTATTATTTTTTCCTACTTTACTACCAACGTTTAATAACCGCTTATATCTTTTAAGTTACAATATATTTTATATGTAAAATTAGGTTATAGATAACGCTAAATCGAATACATACTATATATATATATATATATATATATATACTTTACATATACACGCGTAACATAATAGTGCGTCATAGAATAGAATATCACACCTATTGTACGACATGATTTACCTATGTTTATGTGTTATATAGCCAACATTTTTAATGACCGGTGTAGCTACTATCAATGAAATGATGTCCTGTCAAACGGCAAATATAATACCCAGAGTATAACGACATGCGTAGTTGGCGGGTCTCCGATGCGAGCTGATTTACAAGTGACAGTGGTAAACGATTTACTGCGGGGAAGAATACCGATCAAACAAGGGTACGGCGCATCTGAACAGGGTATTATAGCGGTTTGGTCGATGGATTCGGGTATAAGTACCGTCAGAGACGGATCTGTCGGGAGACCAGCGGCTGGTATAAAAATCAAAGTTAGTCGAAAAAAAAATTGTGTGTCGTGGTTATTAAATAATAATAATAATAATAATAATGTTTTAAACGTCGTTTTTGATCGTTAGCTTGGAAACTGGCGAATGTGTTGGCCAAATACTGAAGGCGAAATTCGTATTAAATCGGTGTCCAACATGATGGGATATGTCAACAGCGACATGAAGAAAACGATTCGTCCGTACGACGAGGACGGTTGGTGCAGGAGCGGTGATGTTGGATACTATACGGACGATTGCTGTTTGATCATTGTCGGTCCGATTAAAGAGTTGATGATTTACAAGGACCGAATAGCTATTCGATTTGGAATTTCGATCGAAAACCGTGTGATATTCTTTAAATCGCGCCATTACATATACTTAAATAATAACATTTATTATATAAATGTACATAGATAGCTCCGATCGACATAGAAACCGTTTTATCAAGTCATCCTACCGCACTCGATGTCGGAGTGACGGGCAAATACAGTGTTCACGAAGATTTGTTGATAGGAGTTGTAAAAGTCAAATCCGGTTAAAATGTCTCAACCCACGTACTCGTATCGCATGTCAATGGTAAGATTCTACAGCCATGGATAATAATATGTAAAGAGTACGGTTATCCAAACTTGAAAAGACGTTTATGCAATAGTTACTGCATTTAAAAGTCATGGTTTTGGACACGGAGACGTCGTGATGATTACAGACTATGGCTCGTACGAAGCGCAAGTAGTTATGTTAGCTGGGATTTTGATCGGATCGACTATAGCTGCGTTGGATCACGGTTTAAGAAAAAGTAATGGTAATGATTTGATTTCGTACAATATTATATAGTTTGATTTGTCATTAACGATGTTTTATAGATGTCTTTATAGCGCTCATCGACGAGTCCAAACCATGCGTATTATTTTGCAATACGCTTAGTATGAGTACAATAACAGATGTATTAAATATAATATTACGCATCAATCGATATTGAAGATTTCTACCATGGTTCGTGATAGCTTTACTACCTATTCGTGTACCGTCGTTGTCGCGGCGGAACAAATTTTGTTTGCCCGTCCGATAAATACAAAAAATCCAATTGGCCCATGTGCTATTATATGTTCGAGTTGTACTACAGGAACTCCGAAAGGAATTTATTTGTCTGACGACGCTATGAAATCAGCTTTAATATCGTTCAAGCGGTGAGTGTTTAAATTAAATAAGTCAGTGAGATCAATGCATGAGTTTAAAAAAAAAATATGGTTAATTTTAAGGTCATTAATGGAAGGACCTATTGAAAACAAATTTATAATCACTTCTCTCCTATATATTGGTACGCGGAAATTTTATTAATGATGTTCGGTATTCATTTTGACAAACCAAGTCTATTATTCTCTCGACCAATTCAACCACTGAACAAAGACTTGATTCAATAGACAAATTTAAAGTAAGCAGTAAACACTATTATTTTTTCCTACTTTACTACCAACGTTTAATAACCGCTTATATCTTTTAAGTTACAATATATTTTATATGTAAAATTAGGTTATAGATAACGCTAAATCGAATACATACTATATATATATATATATATATATATATACTTTACATATACACGCGTAACATAATAGTGCGTCATAGAATAGAATATCACACCAATTGTACGACATGATTTACCTATGTTTATGTGTTATATAGCCAACATTTTTAATGACCGGTGTAGCTACTATCAATGAAATGATGTCCTGTCAAACGGCAAATATAATACCCAGAGTATAACGACATGCGTAGTTGGCGGGTCTCCGATGCGAGCTGATTTACAAGTGACAGTGGTAAACGATTTACTGCGGGGAAGAATACCGATCAAACAAGGGTACGGCGCATCTGAACAGGGTATTATAGCGGTTTGGTCGATGGATTCGGGTATAAGTACCGTCAGAGACGGATCTGTCGGGAGACCAGCGGCTGGTATAAAAATCAAAGTTAGTCGAAAAAAAAATTGTGTGTCGTGGTTATTAAATAATAATAATAATAATAATAATAATGTTTTAAACGTCGTTTTTGATCGTTAGCTTGGAAACTTGCGAATGTGTTGGCCAAATACTGAAGGCGAAATTCGTATTAAATCGGTGTCCAACATGATGGGATATGTCAACAGCGACATGAAGAAAACGATTCGTCCGTACGACGAGGACGGTTGGTGCAGGAGCGGTGATGTTGGATACTATACGGACGATTGCTGTTTGATCATTGTCGGTCCGATTAAAGAGTTGATGATTTACAAGGACCGAATAGCTATTCGATTTGGAATTTCGATCGAAAACCGTGTGATATTCTTTAAATCGCGCCATTACATATACTTAAATAATAACATTTATTATATAAATGTACATAGATAGCTCCGATCGACATAGAAACCGTTTTATCAAGTCATCCTACCGCACTCGATGTCGGAGTGACGGGCAAATACAGTGTTCACGAAGATTTGTTGATAGGAGTTGTAAAAGTCAAATCCGGTTAAAATGTCTCAACCCACGTACTCGTATCGCATGTCAATGGTAAGATTCTACAGCCATGGATTTTAAACGTGTTAGTAAGAAACATCATGGCAATTCCAACAATTGAGTTAAGTCTTCTTGTTTCATTATCATATGAAGATTTATAAAATAATTTGCAAATATAAAAGCAAGACTTCATCATTTAAAGTTAAATTACCTTATTTTATATGCAGTATACATTAGTTAAGATGTTAAAGTTATACATCTGTTTTGTATGCCTTTTAATTTGTATTATATAAAAATACAGTTTATTATTATAAATTGTAATTTGTTGTGTTTTACTTAATGCTCCTAACAATAGTTATAGTTTTGTAATATTAATAAAAATTATCATTGTAGGATTTTATTAAAATTCAATGGAAATCCATTAACATTTTTCAAAGTAGGCTAAATAAAATAATCAAAATAAAAACATAGGTAGTTTAAAATTCAAATGGATGTCCACTGCTATTGTCTATAAATTTAATATTTAGAGTAGGTATTTTAACTTATTCACCTATTTTAGGGGCGGCAAATTGTTGGTGCCTATACAGCCGTAAAAAAGATAAATCTGCCTCTGATAACATAATTACATAAACTAAATTTGAACTAAACTATAACAATTACAACACGTTTTTGAAGAATAATATTTTATTACGAGTGTAACATGGCAATAACGGTGTATTAAAATGATAAATTTTACCAATTTTTATTCTTTTTATTTTCAAAAAATAATTACAATTTATTTTTTATCGGGAGTATTTTTTGTCTATTTAAAAATTTTATAGAACACCTTAGTATTATTTTACTTTGTATGGTACTATTGTATTGCAAAAAGTTTTCAAAATAAACTAATATTTAAACTGTATAGGTACTTATTATTATTTTTATACAATATGTAAAACAAAAAATGAAAAGTTTATAACTCTAGCATGTAAAATAATAATTTAGAAAAGTATTCCCAAATATTAATTATAGACTTCTTGTTAATATTTAAAATGTTCAATAACGAAGAAAAAAATAGACCGTTTCTACACTTTTTGAAAATCTTGTATAAAATATATTAAAATATATTTATAGCACAGTTATACCTATTATGAGTTTCATTAAAATACATGTTTCCAGTCTAAATACAAAATTTAAATTCTAAATAATGCAGTATTATTAGTTATTTCTATAAATAATCGATTATCCCTCCAGACATTTATACGATATCCGGCTTTAGAGAAAATTAGCTTTTGTTCGGTGGATCGGCTACAACAACCCAACCAAATATGTTTTCAATTTCGTTTCATTTCTTATCCCACTCGTCTTTTGTAAATTTATCTATACGAAATACACTGCATTATAATGCATCAATAACACAATATCTAAAATACTATATACAAAACTACTAAAGTAAGAACATGTCCATTGTCCATACCAACCACCAATAAGACGTCCCTGCACATTATTTATAGAAACTACAAAAGTAAAATTATTTTTTTTACTTATCGCTGCAGACAAGGGTTAAAGAAACAATAAAACAAAAAATGTAAAGATTCTGCAGTGCCGTGTGTTATGTATTTATATAGTATCCAACGGAGAAATACAGCTCCCCAACTGTCCGACGCCGTACTGCGTATTATACGTATTATAAGTTTAGTGTTATAAAAATAAATTGTCTGCCGAAGTACTATTATGGTGCGTCATAGTATGAATACTATGAATATAGGTAACTATCTACTTTTATGCTATTTTAAAAAGTTCCATAGATAATATAATTTGTTTTTTGTAAGTCATAATTAAATGAGTTCGTAAGAAGTTTTTCTCTTTCTTAACAAAATATTACCAAAATATGATTACAATGTGTGAAAATTTTTTCTGTAAGGCATGTTTTTGAGCAAAACAACTGGTCTGTGTATGTCTTACTAAGTCATCTGTATATCTCAAATAATTAAATCATTTAGATGTACGTTTATATCATACAATTATCCACCACTTACATAACATTAACAAGTTGAAATGGTACTTTATTTTTTATTCAAAAATATTGCAATTATATATTTCAATGTTAGCAGTAAACTGAAGTAATAAATAATGACAGTGTATTATGGTTATAAATGTTTCATCATTAATGAAATACGATAATGCTACAATAAACAGTATTTATATCATATTATCCTAGTGTACTCTCGTGCAGTATTGTTATTCATTGTTATTTCTTTTATCCTTATCTAGATTCTAGAGAGATGTGGCGACACCGATTGTCACCACTTGACCGGTCGATCCGTCAGACCGATGTTATCATTATGAATACGTGGATTTTACCTTACTTTATTCGTTCATAATTATTTAAATTATATTTGTTTTGATATTTTGACTTGTATGCGACCATTGTGAATTTTCATGTATGTACCTATCTATCGACACTACGCAGCGATCGCGTCCACCACTCCGTGCCATACGCGCGAAAGGCTATGACGCCGATCGCGAAGAAAAGCTCTTCCTCTTTGATCACGACGTTTGACCGAGCATTTAAACCACCGACGCGAACCGACGATCGCAAATTCGAAATATAATGACCCCCGACACGACATGTACGGCACGCACTACGACTCGCACGGACCCGTTACATATTGCGATTCCGCAACGAACGAGCACTTTTACTCGAACCAGGCTTCGACCCGCTCTCTTTCCGTCAGCAAACACGTCCATGATGTTCCCGGTCTCGCGACACGAACTCGACGGCTCTCGCGCAATCGCTCACAATTACCGTACGAGCTCGCTTGCGCCCCGACGCAATTACCGCACGCCCGAGCATCGAGCACCCGACGAAACTGCTAGCGTTGTACGCCTAGTCACCCGCGTATTTTACTTTGGTCAACGACTTATTTCGACAATAATAAACGACTTTCGACGCACACGCGTCCGACACAAAATGCGTGTTCAATAATTTTTTCTACCTCCACGCCTGTCTAGCCTTCAAAACCTTCTACACACGGAGTCAATTCAACGACATTTAGGCGGCAAGTGTATTGGGCCGGTTGGCAAAACTTACACCGCAACCGCGGTACCCCAAATTACTTGTCCGCCAAACAGATTTGAGTGTAGTCATCTTTTATCTTTATCTGGATAAAAGAAAAAGTACTGATCTAATCTCAACACTGATTATAAGGTATAATATATTATCTTAGAAAATTCACGTGAACGCTATACAGTCACGCGTCGATATGCGTTCCGTTTTTCGAAATATTCATCTTTTATTAAAATATCCATTCGAATACATCGTGTATTGTCGTATTCAATATTGTCCGGGCATAAAACACGGTCGCCGTCGCCGAAACTCCGCCGTATGTATGTGTTTTGGTGCGAGTGTTTGTGTGCGTATGTCTGTATTTGTTCGCAATGCTGGTCTAGGTGGTGGGGTGGTGTTTTACTGGTCTAATAGGCCTTGGACGCGCAACCGGTGGTGGTAGCCACCACCACCGTCCACCACACCAACGCCGTAGAAGCCGCCGCCGCCGCCGCCGCCGACGATAGGGCATAAAAGAGGGCGCGCAGGAGCGCCGATCACCATTTCTGTCTCAATAGTCGACTTGTTTTCCTGTAGAATTTTTACGCGTACTCTCAAACCCACAACAGGATGGCGTCAATGACAACTTTATTTTTGCTACTTGCGGTCACTTATCGCATACAAGCGATTTACGATGTACCTGGTACCTTTCCACAGACAAAACCAGAACAAGAGCTCCCGGATACACAAGGTGAAAAATTATAATTTTTATCGTTATAAAATATTTATATTTGGTGCATGAACATTTTATTTATAGTTAAGACTTCTTACTTTATCTCACCATTACCAATAATGTTATTATTTAATTTAATTTTATATTTTATTAATTTGTTTTTAATTTCTTATATTTTTTCTACTGTGATTGTTACATTTTACAACATAAGTATTTTTTCAATCTAATATTTCACACTTTTATTCCACTAATAGTAATAATAATGATATAATACCCACATAACAAATATATATTAAATAAAATTTTATTTAACATTTGATATTAAACAATATATATTTAATCAACATTAAGTTTTAATTAATACATATTTAATAAATATTGAAAGTTGGTTAAAGTCAAATTCATTTTGTGAAACATTCATAAATTTAGATTGACATTTTACAGCATTTATAAAATAATGATAAATAACTATAATACACTTATTTAAATGTGAAGAAATAATATTCAATTAATAATCTTACTAAAAATAATAACAAATAATCAGATTGCAAAATTTCTTTTTTCCTTTTTTACCATTATATGAGAATAGAGATACTAAATTTTTAGTAAATAATTTCATCAGCATTCTCTTTGTAACACAATTATTGTTATTACCTCCCAAATATGATAAATATTGAACCTAAAATGAAAGGAATATAAATGTTATAATACATATTAAACATACTGTACAACTACTTTAACTACTAGTTTAAAGTGAAATAACTACAATAATTTAAGTAATTACTACAGAAAATTGATATTTGTTTTTAAAATATAAACTATTATGTACCTTATATAGGAGGGAATACGAGTATCAATAAGTTTCATATTCTAGTAGGTATAAAGTTAAACAATTTGTAAACTAAATAATAATTTATAATTTTATATTATAAAATATTAAACATTAAAAAATAATGGTATATTTTACCACTAAAGACATCAATCATTTTTTTAAATTTAAATTTGTATTAATTTGGTCTATAATATTTAAATTATAAAAATCATCTATTGGAAAATTGCACTCTTGTAATTCATTAACATTAATTATATCATTCTGTATGTTATTATTTCCATAATTTGATTCAATCGATTCTAATTTATTTAATATTTAATTTTGCTTTATTTCAATATGTTTTATATCAGTTTGTAAATATATAATATTTTTTAAATATGGCTTTTAGAATCTTTTGTGAATCTGTAATAACAAATTAAATGCTAGTTATTACTTAACATATATTATGATATAAACCATTTAAATTAAAATAATTATTTTACAAAAATTTGATTTGTCACATTTATCCAATTCATAGTAAAATATATTATATTATGTGTATTATTAAAATATATTGCCTTTGGCATTTAATTTTTTAAGGAAAACATTGTTTAGAATACTTTTTTTCAAGATCACCAACATGAAAATATTTAATTAACATTTTAATATATAATACATTAATACATCCTTTTTAATTTGTATTACCATTATAATAAATATAATTAGGTACCTGAAACTGATACTTTAATGGGAGATGGGATCAACCATTAGGCTTGCTTTCAATTATTGGTTTACTTTTTTTTGGAGAAGATGACTGAAATTGGGCATCATGATTAATTATTTTAGTGTTTGGTTTGATTGATGTATTAATTTGCTGAATTATTTTCATTAACTTCAGAATCTATAATGTTTATAGATATACAGATAATATATAAAAATTGTATGATTGAATAGGAAGATATAAATAGCTGAGTATATATACAGTAGAATCTCAGTAATCTGACAGCTATCAGACCATGCTACTGCCAGATAAACGAAAACGGCAGCTTAATGATGGTTCATATAAAATCACATTTTTACTAATTGAAAAATTAAAAAATATATTTATTAATTATTAAAAAATTAATAACCTTATTATATTTCAACGTTAATCGAATAAAAATAAAATATCAATTAAGTTTAATCAGATTTAATCTATTATTATACTTAGTTGTACCTGACATTTTATCGTTTACAATGTTGACGAATTAACCAAGTCGAATTCACTGTACCAGGTTTCTTTCGGAAATCTTGATTAAAAATAATCAAGTGTAATTTGACAGGCACAGTGATCGTCCGTACAACGACGATTTACTGCTGTCATAATAATATCTAAACATTATAAATACCTATCACCTAATCGTCGTCTCACTTAGACGACCATGTATGAAAGCGCAATAACAATATTGTATAAACATACAGTATAATATTCTTATATTTAATGTGGTATTCGTCTTGTGTATATAGTCATCGTGGATAGAATCAAAGATTCCTGTCCACCATTCGGATCACCAGACGAACAATTTAAAGTGATGGTGTTGGGCAGTTTAAATCCACCAGTAGGTGGATGTGCTTCTATGCGAGCAGACATTGGCGATAATGTACCAGCGTTTGAAATGTTGCTGGGCGATATCGATTATAGCGTTAAAGGTCACCAAAAAGTGGGTAAGTATAATGAATTATTATATTGTTGCAGTACAATGGTGAGGGGCGGGCTCTATGCTGCGTCTGTGACTCTTTAGACATCTCTCTTACATAATGAAATACACGAACAATTACCTTTTGATATCACCACAACTGGCATAGATGATCACGTCCGTTCCAAAAGTAGTTTCCAAAAATACAATTAAGCATTTACTTATTTCTTTCTTTTTTTTAGTGATTTTAGCCTTCAAGACCATGTTGTTTATAAATCATAATCAATCGTAAATTTTAGCATCAATTGACTTATAAATATCCTCAAATAATACATATTATATACAATTTTCGAGCCCATTTTTATAACTTAATAATATAAAATCATGCTGGTAGAAATACCAAAACACTATAATATCACAAAAATAGATCCCATAAAAATTAAGTATTAATAATAGGTACTATTAAATCCATTATACTCATTACCAGTCTTGTAAGATATTAGAATACCAGTTTTTGGAGACTAATATTTAAATACATTTTGAAGTATTATTAACAAAATTTAATTACTTGTATTAAAATGTTATAAAGAAATCAGTTTTATCAATTTCTTATAAAAATAAATAGTAAAATTTTAAATATAAAAAAAAAAATGACTATAAAAGAACATTTTTTAACTGTTTTGACTAACATGTTATTATCTCTAAAAATCTTTAGAGATTAAATTGATTGTAATATTTTTAAAATTTACAGTATTACGTATGGTTTAGGTATGTAGATTTGAAAAAATTAAAAAAATTACTTATATTTGTATTCAAATACTTTGTGAGTGTTCATAAAATACATTATTTTATAAGTGTTTTAAAAATATTTTTAATACTAGTGTTGGTATTTTAATAATTTTTAAAAAAGTATTTTTTACAAGACTGCTCATTACTCATGTAATTGTTTTGTTCTAGTACTTCTAAAAAATAGAAGAAGCTACACGTTTCAGTGTTCATCAAAACATCCATTCATAGAGAATGAAAATATTGAAGGCTGGTATGTCCAACTATATATCCAGAGTACAAAAAAAAATGACTATAGATGTAGCGTGAGTATACTATGTTTAGGCATACCATACAGATTCAATATTAATTGAATCATTTATTATAATAAAAAATAATAATAATTTATTTTAATTTATTAATATTAGGGTAGTAGAATGATGCATACAAACCACAACGCGATTGTCATTTGTACGTGTATGGTTGTTGATAATACATATTATATGTATATATAGATAATTCTAAAATATTTCGTACTTTCAGAGATCAAAATGTCCACGTTAAAAATTATATTAAAAACCCTAAATACGTTTAATAAGCTCGTATTATTCTTATCATAAATTCGTAAATTAAATACCATTAACCATCAATAACAATGTTCAAATTTTAACTCCCTAAATTTAACTCAACTATAAACTTTAGACACCTATAATAATCCGCCGCGCCACGAGAGAACGACCGTAAAAACTTGTCCCGCTTCTATACATCAAACCAAACCAATCGGAAACCGACCAACCGCCATCACTGAGAGACGTTGTTGACATTTGTCTATCTATACGTAGTGGTAATAATGAGTATTAATGACATTGATTTCACTATTTATTTTGAACTAGCGTATTTTTGGACGATTATACAAAACAAGCAGGTATTATAATAATATCATAACTTTAAAAAAATTCAGGTAAATTTTTAATTATTTACAAAGATTTTATAAGTGTTATGAACTTAATGAATTACGTGGGAACGCAATGCATTTGTTATGGCTAGCAGCGCTCGCGATCACTACTATCGATGTGTGGGTTACGGTCGCATTCTCGTGGCATGAAGTATAATTAAATTATAAAGAATCTCGTGTATAAAAACAATCAAACTCAAACGTTATTTGACAGTTTGATCGTTTGCATTACGTATATATATATATTTAATTAATAAATGTATGCGTCATGTTAGATATTTTGGTGTTCAATAATCAGCCAATCTTTAGCGAACACCATTCACTTATTAATTTAGCCTTTTAAAAAGAAATAGTTAACAGGAAAATACTTCAAATTACTATAAATTATATAATTGATCAATTTTCAATGATCATTATTCATCTTTGTCATTATACTACTATATGTATCACTAATGATTTAACTAACGCCAAATAAAAACTGCTGTAGTCCTAGACATAATGATGTATTGATGTTAATGTTTGGGGATAGGGTTGGTTCTCGGAGTGCTTATATATAATATGCATAATGTATACATGTTATACGTTACTGTGGTTAATCTATTTTTATCTTTTTGTTCACTTACTGCAGTTGTACAAAATACTCAATGAACTAGGAACAATCAAGGTGTTGATTAGTGCGGATGAATGGTGTGATGGTCTGCCACAGATGTTGAGCTACGACGGTTATGGAGTACCAAATGGATATTCAACAAATGGTTCTCTAGCTCTTATATTTGCTAAACATTGGGTACCGAATCCATTTCCAGAATTTCTAGAATATGATTTATTAAGTGACATGTGTGCATTAGGGTGACTCTGTACCTCCCTATATAAATATATTATTATCCTCCCTCTATAAATCTATTATTATCAAAAACCAAAAAGTTAATATACCTACATGGTCTGTGTTTGCATATTCATTTTTTTTTACTTTTTAAGCTAGATATAAGAATTTTTAATTTGTAATGTTTCTTATTCTTATACATTTATGTACACATATCTCATTAATTAAATTACTCAAATAAATGACATGAAAACACAAAATTGTTTCTGACTTCTGTTGAAGACATTTTCTGTTATAAGTTGTATATAGAAGAACACATACAGAACATAGTTCACTTTTAACAATTTCGAAGTCTGACCTCGATACCTAAATCAAAAATTAAAATCATACAAAATACAAGTAATTTGTATAACTGGCATGTAGGTATTTGATCCCATACCGGTATACCTGTGATTATTAATATGTATGCACTGCAATATCGTCAAAATTATTGTGATGTTAATTTTATCATAACATTAGTCTAGCATTTAAGTGTTTGCTATTTGTTATTATATACATAGTTTAAAATTTAATAAGTTAGGTTTTTATTGAAAAATGTTTTTGTAAAATAAACAAATAGGTAATTAACTCATTAACTCCTCCCAATTTATAATATTAATATATTATTATATTTATTAAGGATTTACGCCCAGTAAATGATATATCCACAAGGCAGTTATTGTTGTGTAGTATTTAAAAGAAGAAAAAAATGTAGAAAATATGTTGTTTTTTAATGTTCTTAATACTAGTTCAGAAAATAATCATAATCATAATATTATAAATGCGCCTATTGTTGATAATGCATCATTCCACCCTGAAAATAATTTTGAAATCAGATATCAAGAAAATAATTAATACTATTAATAATAATGATTTAAATACCACCAATTAAGTTTTGAATCTATTATTCCATTTCAATTCAACTTCATCAATTGCATTATTATTAATTATTGTATTGCAATAGTATTTAAAAATAAAAATATAAGGTGTTACAAATATAAATATCACTCGTAATACTTTAGAGGCTTATACATACTGAAAATAAAATTTCTTCCAGACAGCTTTGATGTATAATTCAAAAGATATTAATGATTATGTCGTTGTTGGTTATGAATATTTGATCAAAAAATTATTTTACTCTCTTCCATGTTCATGATCATATTTAGGCACCTTTCAAGTCGCAAGACTTTCACATAGGAACATGTGGCATTGTGGCCAATTAAATATATTATGCTAAATTATTATCTGTTTCTATTACAAAATAATAACTCTATCTATGCTGTTTTACCACTTTTGCACATACAGCAGGAGGAAAGACCACAGCTCTGTAACTTATAATACATACATCACAAAAATAATTAAATGTAAATAAAAGTATAAAAAACGTAAATTAGCAGCAAAAAAAGTAAAACGCTTAATAGAATTTTCTCCAAATGATATTAGACATATTGCGAACAAATCCAATGCAATTTCATAATCATTACAAAACATTCATTTATGAAATCACTTATATCAATATATACATTGATACTTTTATTGGTTTGAATATTTTTGTTTTTTTAGATAATCAAATTTGGGAGACTTAAAAATAATATTTCAACTTAAACTAATAAAAGTACTAAACGTAGAATGCAATAAACAAATACAATTAAGTAATATTATTGACTACTACTATATGATAAATAAAATAAGAATTCAAATTATCCACTTTTATTGTGTTATGTGGATACTTAAACAAACAATTAAACTAAGATTATTGTAAATGTGTTATATCTCAGACAGAAAAATAATATTCTTGAAATAGTTTAAGGCTGTTAATTATAAAACACTAACATTTAGTAAAACATTTCATAAATGCTATGATAATATTTGTACAGGTTACTGTAAAATTACTACAAAATTATTTGGCTGCTGATTTCATATTATCTTAACAACATATCAATATTATCATTATGTTAGTTAATGTTCAGTTATTAATAATTTTAAATATTCAGTGAATATTTTAACCCAATGATAATAATAATTATTATTATCTTCTGGTGTTTAGCAAGCAATCATTACAAGTCAATAAAAAAATTATAATTATATTATATAATAAAAAATTATCTTTTTAAATATGTATTTTAACAATGATTTTGAAATATGTGCGGTTATTAAAATTAATCAAACAAATGCAACTAAAATAATTATTTATTGACTCACATATAGCGTACACATTTTAAAGAATATAGATATAAAATATTGATCATTAAATAACCTATTGGAATATCAATATTTTCATTTATATTTATATTTTATAATCCAATATAAAAATAATAAAATAAACTTTAAACATAAAATGTACATCATGTATCATCAAAGAAAATTAAAAATATAACTGGTGAGTATTATTATATATATTATAAATATATTATATTCATTACCTACATTATATATTATATTATATTTGGAGTTATTGGAATGGAACTACTAGTGATCTGACTAGTATTAGTCAAATTACAATAAGTTATGTTACTATTACTGTTACTACTACTAATGTTGGAATTATTTTTAATATATAATGAGCGAAACTTATGGAATTGTTGACTTCTACTCGATTCGTTGACTAACTTGTAAGATTTTTTAGGCATTTTAATTTAACTATTATCATACTTACCTAAGACAAAATATGTTGACTGTTGAAATTCCGTACGCAATGAAATAAATATAAAATAATAATAACTGCTGTCTGGTAGAGTATATAAGAACAGGTACAACTGTCAAATGACAAACACCAACCGATAACGCATATCAGATTGAGTTGCTTTTTCACGACCATGTCGACTATACCATAGCCCATAGGGTTTTTCAGACGAGCCACAATCACTTTAGATAAAAGTTAAATACCCATCATTAAGACTAGAAATATCTCTATAGTCTTCACTATTCATAATACCTGTATAATATACATACAACATATTATATTCGAAAGTTTTCAGATCTCGTAGAGAATTATCTCATCACTGTGGCCGTTGGCTTAAAACGTTTTTTAGGATTTGAAAAACTAGTCTGGTGCTACTAATTACCGTGCTCACAAAACCATTTAAACATGTATACGATACAAATATATTGATATTACCCAATTGCACTAGACGATTTTATTATACATACTTTAAAAATTGAAACGTAAACATATTATATATTATATGATAACCATTTCTGACCTACAGAATATCAAAAATATAATACGTTGTTATGTTTGTATTCCGTTATTAACAATTTATATGATTTTCAATTACACGAAAAACCGATGGCGTGTTTAATATACATCCAAGATATATCTGTATAATGAAACAGTCTGCATTTTTATTTTTTTCTACACGTGAAAAAATATATTTTTAAGAAAAAATGTTAAGCTAACGGCAGAATGTATGTATTTCTATACACATTTATACATCTGGACGGATGGTACGCGATATTAATTCTTGTGTTCGAAAATTAACCACCACAATAGGGTGTGTTATTTCAACACGGATGTATTATGAGACATATTTTGGCGAAGTCTGCAGTGGCGCCGCAGAGACGACGTTTTTGCTAACTTTCTGTATAGTCGCCAATGGACACATTATTACAATTTAAATAATAATAATAAGTAGGTGAGTGTCTTCTAATGTATTTTTCCGGACAAAAATAATAATAATGGATTGAATCGTTATTTCTCGCGTAACGATAACGACGTCGAATCCGCGAACATTCGAAACTGCGCGGTTTGTACGACTTATCGTAGGCGGCGAACCATGTAGTTCGAATGAGGTTCGAACTAATTAAAAACACAGCGATCACGCATTCACGCCATATTGTCGCAAGTAACACGAATTTAATACTTTAATATTCGCTTGACGACGTCGGACCGCGGAAACCACGCGGTTTGTGCGATTTGTCGTTGGAAAAAAAACGTATCGTTCGAACGGGGTCGAACTGATTAACACAGCGATCACGCCGTAATATTGCGAATGACGCGAAAACCGATAAAACAAACGAAAGCGTTAGGGCCTGAGAAGTCCGAACACTCCGAACGCCGAAAAAGAAGAGAGCGACGACGAACAACCGGTCAGTAGTGTAGGCTGCGAGTATGCGACGCGCCACGGAGCGGCGGCGTTGACAACTTTGCAAACTTTCGCTTAACAGTCGCACCACCTTAGGGAAACCGGTTGACCGGGTGGCGGGACGCATATCCGCGTTCGAACAACAGGAGTAAATAACATATTTAAAGAATTTAATAATATAAAACTTACTTTGAATATAAATAAAAATGTATTTGTTGCCTTTTCTATTTATAACTTATCTATTCCGTAGTAATTTAGTAAAAATATGTATTTGCATACAGCCCTAGTAATTATTGACAGTAGAATATTTTAAGTTTCCGCAAACTATTTTTTAGAATTGTGAGAAACTAACAAAATTGTACGATGATAAATCGTTGTTTTCGTTTATATATCTAATTTCGTCATAAGTTATTTTAAATCTAATTTTCAAACGCTCATAAAAAAAAAATTATCTATGTAGCTTATTCTTAACATCAAGGTTTAAAGTTATTTATAATATTGATATATTATAGATTAATACGATCAATCAAAAATTATTTTGAATTCGTAAAGTATATCAAGTTAACACATTTTGATGGCCGTTTTCACAAATCGAATCTAAAATCACGTAATATTAATGATACTTATACAGAGAGAAACTTATAGATGTGCCTAACACTAAGATAAGTCACTAATCTAACCTAACTTGTATCTATTCAATAGTGGAATACGATTAAAACAGACCATTTTCGAAATACCTTTATATATATAGTTGTAGTATACAGCATATGGTAGAATAAAATAATACGCGCAAGCGTTTCATATGGTGATGCACATTTTACTTACATAATATGTTCGACAGTGTTCAGACCTCGTGAAGAATTATTTCATCACTGTGGCCTTTGGCCCATTTAATATAAAAAAACTTTTTAGGATTAACAAGGAAAATAAGTCTGGTGCTACTGATTATCGTGCTCACAAAAACTTATACATATATATTATATAATAACCATTTCTGACCTACAGAATATTAAAAATATAATAGGTACGTTTTAATATTTCTATTCCGTGATTAACAGTTCATATGATTTTAAATTAAACGAAAAACCGAAAGTGTGTTTAATACACGTCCAGTATATATCTGCTTTCATTCTGTTTAATGAAACAATCTGTATTTTTTCTACACGTGAAAAAAGAATATATTTTTAAGAAAAAATGTCAAGCTAACGGCCGGATGTAGGTATTGTATACGCATTTAATTGTATGAACACATGGTATACATTATTGTTTCGTGTGTTCGAAAATCGATCACCAGGATGGGTTGTTATTTCAACACCATTGTATGATAGGACATATTTTGAGGAAGTCTGCAGTGGCGTCCCAGAGGGGACGTGTTTGTTAACATTCAGTATAGGTACCAATGGACAATGGGCATATTATTTATATAACAATAATAAGTAAGCGGGTGTCTTCTAAAGTATTTTTTCGGTCAAAAATAATCAATATTGGATTTAATAATATAATACATACGAATGTGGTATCTTTTAAATCGCATGCCCTTATATGGTGAAAAAGAAAATGTACATTTGACTATGTGTTTATAGAGCGGAAATGCCTTCGTTTATTATACATTAAGTGTGGTTCGATGGGTACCATTATAATACCTACCCATATTGTAACATGAGTGGAATTATAATGCACCGCAAGGTCAGGCGAATATATTTCGGGTAGGCATTCTTTTCTCACCAAAGGTTAACACCGATCTCAACTGCGCATTAAAACTTTTTGTGTATTATGTTTTTATGTGAAGAATACTGTATATAATTTCCATGTACATAACCTTGGTGTTTGACCTATTCACAGGCTCACAGCAGTCTTGAAATGTGTTCTGCTTGTTATAGAAATGTGGCACAAAATGATTGTGGTGTGGGGTGGTGTTTGTCACAGTCGGCCCCGTGTGTGTTTGTTCAAAATAAAAATAAATTTATACGCTAACAATATACATACATATACAACACTAATAATATCATCTACTACGCAGTTTTTCGTTGGAATTTCGAATTCCTATATTTTATAATTTTATATTTTGTCTTATATCGGGTACTTGTGTATCTGCCATCTGTTTACGTATATGATTTTGAAAAAAATTGTATGTAAAGCATTCGATTTGGAACAATTTCACATATATCAAAAAACGAAAAAAATATATGAATCGAATAATTATTAAAATGAGTGACAAGATGGTGCGATTCAAACTATTAAACGTTATCGATAGTTTTTATTTGTTTCTGTAAGAAATACGCACCTATTCTAATTACTTAATACTAAGATTTAGGACAAAAACACTAAAAAATATTTTTTATCAAAAGAGATGAAAACAGAAATACCATTAAAAATATTTACACAATTATTTAGCAAGCCATAGTTAATAAAAAATACACAATACACATGATGCCATAATCGCTTTGCCGTCATATACTCATTTACAGTACACTTTATTATACGTGAATATTACAATTGTCAGTTATAACTCAAGTAAATAATTTATTGATTTAGACCTATTTAACAATTTATGGTATACAATTATAATATTATCAACTTATATAATCAATTTATTATTTGTCACATTATTAAAATTGTGCGTTCATCGGCGATTGCATGTCTGGAGTTTCGTGCGTATGGTCAGTCACAGAACACGGCACCGCCCGCTTGGTAATAATAAGCCGAAGGTCGAGAGCAATACGTGAGATTCTAAGATTTACTCGGCTTTGTAGAAAAATAACCATTGTAACGCACTGGACACGACCCATATCAATATGTATTTCCCGCTGTTCGTTTCATTTCTAAAACGACCGGTCAGTCCCCAATTCTTAAGAGGGCCGTGCGGCACTGTATAAAACATTCAAAGCAACAATAACACCTAAAATTCAATACGTATACAATCTATGGTACAAATACCAACCACAAAGAAGACGGTCACACATTCTATAAGCAGAACTATACAGTGGTCGATTTATTTTACTCATCGCTGTACAGGGTAGAATAAAGGAACGAGAAACACAAAGAAGACGACAAGATCTTGCAGTGCACGTGTGTCGCCTACATATACATAAAAATATGGTATGGGGGATGTAAATGACCGGCTTTACTGCGTAGTCCACACTGCGTTAATTTTGTTCAAAAAACATATAGTTTGAGGAAATAATATTTTGGCACGTCGTAGAATGAATATTGTTAAGTAGGACCTACCTACCCCATTTTAAAGAGTATCCATAAGAACGCACGTCGTGCGATGTTAACCGTAGAAAAAATCATTGTCGCCATCGTCCGAGTGTCTATACATATTTTTATTGTAAAAGGTAAAATACAAAAGTGTCAATTGTAAGTACATTATATTATTATTGTTGTATTTGGCGGGTCTACATAACATCGGGCGCCAAGATTCTGTCAGTATATACTGCACTATACAATATATAATATGTATATGAGTATTTGAGTTGTTTCTATACTTATCCACTGGAATAAAAGAACTGTTTTTGTGTTACTGTAGTAGTGATATTGTAATATACTTAAAAGTTAATACCATACTACAATTTTTACTAAAATGTGTTAAAAGATAAAAATAATCTATATAATAAGGAAAAAACTTAAGTGTAAAAATATTTCATGCAGATTATGAAAAAGCTGCGCACGTCGCTGTTCTTCAGAGTTTTCAATAGTCAATTGAATACCCTCTTCCCACATATTCAAGTATTAATGAAAATTCAAGTCGATACTGATTTAAAAATTAGTTCATTAAAATAATTAAAAAAAATATCCGTAGAACCGATATACTAAAAAAACAAAATATACTCTGATTATAAATCTAAAAAAATTGACATTTTAACATGTTTAGTGCAAACGTAATCTATATAATAAATATATACTATTTAACTTATTTTTTAATATGTATTATTTTAAGGAATTAATTATTAAAAAATTATTGTAATTGTCACTCGTCGCCTGCAGTGCATTATAATGGTTATTTATATATAAGGCCGAGAAAATGTTCGGATCTCAAGTATTGCTCTCGACCTTCGACTTATTATTACCAATTGGCCGGTGCCGTTTTCTGTGAGTGACCATACGCACGAAACCCCAGACATGCAATCGCCGATGAACGCATAATTGTATGGTCAGTCACAGAACACGGCAGCGGCCACCTGATAAGTCGAATCGAATCTTAAATCACACACTCATAAAATTAACAATATAAAAAACATTATGCAATACAATATTAATTATAAAAAAATAAAATTGTATGATATTTACCGATTTTTGTGGTTTGATAATCAAGTCTGGTACTACTAATTACTGATTATCGTACTCACAAAAACATTTAAATATGTACTATCATATACATAATATTATATTGATATTATACCCAATCGTACTAGGCTATATACTATAAAAATTAAAACTATTTCTTTTGATTTATTATAACTTAAAATGTTTCAACACATCAAAGGGTGTTATTACAAGTTTTACAAGTATTAAAACTTATACAGTTATAAATATATATTATATATTATATTATATTTTTGATCTTCAGAATATAAAAAATATAAGACGTTTTTTTGGTTTCTATTCCGTAATTAACAGTGTATATAATTTTAAATTAAACAAAAACCGATAGTATGTTTAATATTTGTCCAAGATAATATAATAATATATCTCTATTGATTCTATATTTTTTCTACACGTGAAAAAAATATATTTTTAAGAAATATGTTAAGCTAACGTCCGGGTGTAGGTATTGTATACGTATTTATACATCTGGACAGATGGTACGCATGATTTTTTGGTGTGTTTGAAAATCGACCACCCACAATAGGGTGTTATTTCAACACGGATGTATTATGAGACATATTTTAGCAAAGTCTGTAGTGGCGTCGCAGAGACGACGTTTTTTTTTGTTAACATTCTGTATAGGCGCCAATGGATATATTATTACAATTTTTATAACAATAATGAGTAGGCGGGTGTCTTGTAATGTATTTCTCCGGTCAAAAATAATCAATAATGGATTTAATAATACAATACGTACGAATGTGGTATCTTTTACATCCGCACATTATCGTGATGCGTACTGTAAATCTCATGCCCTTATATGGTGAAAAAGAAAATGTACGTTCGATTAGATTATATAGAGCGGAAATGCCTTCGTTTATTATACATTAAGTATAGTTCGGTGAGTACCACTATACCTATCCTTATTATGAAAACAGTGGAATTATAATGAACACATTGAATATACGATAATATATGATCGAACTCTAGCCTATTTTTTTCAACTGGCGTTTGTCCACTACTCCACTTGTCTAAACTTTAAATACGTATAACTCATAAAATACTTGCCCTAAATTCGCCTAAATATTTAGATGTTTATGTATTAAAACACTCAAAAAATTATTCTGCTTTGGAATATGAAATTAAATCTTTATCTTCAATCGTTAACTCATTACAAAGCTATAAAGGAGAAAAACATAAAAAACGCCCAATAAAATGTATTTTAATTTATTTTAGAAGCTCATCTGTAGTGAATTAACTATAAATGATAAATTTTTGAAAATCTTCACTGCACTTATCCTGGCCAATGTGAATCTAACAAGACCCCAAACAACAAAATCAGCTTTCTGGTTTCAGAGATCTATCTCACTAAATGAAAATGGAAATAAAATACAGTGGACGTCAACTATAAGACTCACTTTGGGACCAGTACAAAGTGAGTCTTATAACCGAATGAATCTTATAGGCGAATTGAGAAAAAAAAATTGAATTACATATTTATGAATTCGATTTTACTATATATTTTAATTTACTATACTACTTATAATATTACATATTATTATATATCTATTATTGAATGAATTAAAAAATTCTGATAATAAAATTAAAATTATAATACATATATATATATATATATATATATATATATATATATATATATATATATATTATAAAAATTATTACATAATTATAAAAATTATAGAAAATGTATGTATTATGTATTTATTATTTATGAAAAAAGTTTATAATTTTGGTTTGTTTTGAGTATCAATATTTCGAAAATATATTAAATATATTCGTATTCATATTACAACAACGATAATTGCGAAAAATGTGAAATGCGATAAAATTTGTTATATATACACACATTAAAAAGCATGAATTGAAACCAGAAATAATTAAAAAAAGATGTAATTATTAAAAACCAATTTATTTCTATATTTTAACCAATAATGTTTATTTTTTACGAAATTTGATTCTTATAACCGAATTTTTTTTATAATGTATTTGAATACGTCCGGACCGTTCCACACGATTTTGAGCTTTATAAAAGACTAAACCTTATATCCGTGTCTTATAAACGGCGTCCACTGCGTATACAATATACAATTATACTACGGCTTAATACAGTATCGTCTTATAGGTACCATTGACAATATTAGCTTTATTGCTTTAGTACAATTATTGTATTCAATGACCAATATCCATTGTATTTTTGAGAATAATTGTTTGTAGAATAATTCCTTTTCAGTTATAACTTATAACAGGTTGAATACCTAAATCTTAGTGGAGGGTTAAATTAGAGATATAGAAAGGAGCATAAGTGATATTTTTTAGAGTAATATTCTAAATGATTTGAATTGTGTTCAAGTTTAATTGTTTTTGCTAATCCTCAGTTATTATATTAATTGATTTGTAGATAATAATTAATTTTAGTATCTAATTTTAACTTAGAAATGCATTTATCTTTTAATTAAAATTTTAAGAAAAAATCATCTTAAATATAGATTATTTTTTTATGAATGTAAAATATGATCGAAGTTTACATTTTGACGAAATTGAGTATTCGAGTATATTATAAATATAATAACGATTTCACGACCTCGAATGGTTTTGTTATTTTGTAATTAATCGTAAAAAACTTGTAACATTTCATTATCGTTTAAATTTTCATTTTCATTAAACAATACATTTCATCAAAATATTTTGAAAAATGATTTAATCAGGAACACTATAGCCAATAGACACCATATCGTTATGTTTGCATTTGTGTTTATGGTTGATAATCATACGTCTCTAAGACATATCATAAGCATTTGAAATATAAAACTATACCCATTTATAATTATTTTAATGAAAGAATTATTTTTCCAACAATCGTGAATTCGAGCAAATACATGCGAGTACGTATTCATTTCAAGGATTTCAATATCGATTTCTTGTATATTATTTATTGCACTACAAAAAATTTGATTTGGCCTAGTGCAGATGTCCGCAGTTTCTTTGCGTTTGGCTGTGGTGGTAACACATTGTCGTTGTAGTACTTGATCCCTGACAGGTTCGTGGTTATGGTCATCATTTTTTTTGTAATATTATTTATTCCAAATTTTTTTTTAAAAAACTGTACAATTGCGGTTTATAGTTTTATGCATCACCAATTTATTTCGCCTGAATCTAACGTACAAGTTACTTTAGAATATGCATAATAAATGTTCTAAAGCTAACAGTGGTTGTCCACGTTGGGACTCAATTATGTGTGCCATCGTCACGATTGTGTTAAGGTTAACACTATTGGATCGTCGTTGAATATGAAAATGAAATTATTTGTCTTAGTGTTTAAATAGATTTTAACGCATTTTGTTTTCTTTTTTTAATATATATTATCATCTAGAATCTAGATTGATTTATAGTGAAGAATATTTAAGAGATTATTAATACATTTTAAAAATCAATTATTAGATAAAAATTATAAATATACCCATAAATAATACTATATAATATTAAATACAAATATTGTACATTAATTTAACCTTTTTAACACACATAATAATATGTAATATACGACCTATAATATACATTTTTTTTGAATATTTCATTGAAATGTATTCGTGTTTCGTAAATTATTTAATGGATCGATACGTTTTATAATTCGTATAGATTTTGTAAAATTAAAAATTCAATGATTCTGTACAGCCTTATATGGAAATAAATAAATATATAAGGTTTTATGATTTTAAGTGAAATACCTGCTTGGTCTAAATTGAAAGACGTAAGTTTAGATCCAACGTATTATTATAAATTATAATCGGTAATCGATAAAGAAGACGGTCCCATACTCCCACATATAAGTCGAAGGTCGAGAGCAATACGTGATATCTGAATATTTTCTTGACTTTATAAAAAAATAACCATTGTAACGCCGTCATTAAAACGACTGTTTGTTTCCCGGGCCGAAGCTGCAGCAAGATATTGTAGATATTCTGACGCGCTTCCGCGTACATAAATATGTTTTTACGACCGACATGTAAAATGTATCGGCAAGTACTGATTTTGCCAAAATACCGTAAATTTCAACATATTTTGTGGCGAGTGTCGCCGCATGATGAATTGCTCGAATATGAATTAAACACGGTCACGTACGGCGCCATATCTCGCGTTACGGGTGTTACAATCGATTGCTACCGACAATTGTATCGATTCTGATTGGGTGCGTAATGCGTTGACGCGTCAAATTTACGTTGACGACATATGTGACAGGGCCGATACTATTGCTGAGTTATTAAAGAATCAATCCGATTTGACTAGTGTGTTAAACAGGTGTGGTATGGAACTCAAAAAATGGTCATCAAAAACTAAGTCGGTCTTAGATGCAGTGCCGGCCGCCGATCGCGCTTTGTCGACGAAGGATTGCTCGTAGCGACGGTCCCATATATTTGCGTAAATGTGACCTGGACGCACCAAGTGTTGATTGTTCAATCACAGCGTGTGCATTTTGCCGCATTAATCCGTGAGTTATCCGGCGGTACGCGAGTATCGTCCAAACCGTCGGCGCGATTCTCGCCGTTCATTGACCCCGACGGTGTGATTCGCGTCGGCGGTCGATTACGCCATTCACTAATCGCGTATGATTTAATGGCTAAAAACTCGCATTTCGCCTTGTTGTTGTGCCGACGATGGCAAGTGTTGACGTGTCATGCTGGCCCCCGAACGTTAACAGCGTTGATATCGCGCCAATTTTGGGTTGTATCACTCCGGTCTGTTTTACACTAAGTACTAACAAACTGTACTATTTGCGTCCGGTGAGACGCGCGACCATTACAGCCGCTAATGGCAGATTTACCTCCTGACCGGGTGCGCTCGCATCACCCTTTCGAATGCGTGTGCCTGTACTACGCGGGGCCGTTACAAATGCGTGAATTGCGATTACGCAAGTCTCGGATTTTTAAAATTTATATAGCCGTCTTTGTGTGTTTTTCTACTAAAGCGGTTCACCTAGAAGTCGTTTCCGATTTGTCAACTGACGCGTTTTTAGCGGCATTCGATCGGTTTGTCGCCCGTCGCGGCTTATCTATCGACATATATTCGGATTGCGGCACTAATTTTGTAGGGGCTGACAAGCAATTGCGTTCACTTATTAACAGTGCCAAGGGCCAAGCAGCTATCGGTAACGCCCGTGCCACCCGTGACTGGCATTTTAACCCACCTAGCGCCCCTCACTTCGGTGGCTTATGGGAGGCGGCAGTCCGTTCCACCAAGCGGCTCTTAGTGCGGGTCATCATATTTTCACTTATGAGGAGTTCTCGACAATTTTGGTGCGCGTTGAAGCTGTACTCAATTCGCGTCCCCTTACACCCGCTTCTACCGACCCCATGACCTTGACTGCTTGACGCCGGGACACTTTTTAATCGGACAACCTTTGTTAGCGGTCCCACCCAGATCAGATCCTGTGTCGGCCCGTAATATGTCCAACCGATGGAAATTGTTAGACCAATGCCATCAGACATTTTGGCGCCGCTGGTCGTCGGAATACCTAACCACCCTCCAGGAACGGTCCAAGTGGACTGCTGATGCACCGAACCTTAGGGTAAATGACATGGTAATAGTGATAGACAACCAGAGTCCCCCGTTGTCTTGGCGACTAGGCCGTGTAATAAAATTGTTACCGGGAAGCGGCGGTGGGGTACGCGTTGTTCGTGTTTTGACTCAAGCTGGAGAAATTGTTCGGCCCGCGGTTAAATTAGTATTGCTACACACCAAGTGAACACTGTTCAGCTGGGCTTGGTGTTCCTCAGCGCATTGTTATGCGCGCTCGCTATCAATGATGTGTGCTTTTAACGGATCGGGTAATGAAACGGGGGGGAGGGAGTCCTCTCATTATGCTTTTTTTTCTTGTTAATTTATTTTTTTTCTCTATCATTATTCTGTTTAATATTGATGTTCTTATTTGTATTTCTGGTACTATTATCATGTATTATTTAATATTTATACACTTGATTATTTATTATTTATTATTTATAAATTATTACGAACCATACATTCTTCGTTTTATACATTATTTTTATTATGTTGTTTTGCAAGCTAATGTATCATTTATATATAAAAAAAAAATGTAATATTCCTCACGCCTGATCGACAAGAAAATAATCTGGACCATCATCTCTGTCGCTGAAATTCGACCATCCAGTTGGACCAACTTCGTGTGAGGCACAGCTTACAAAGGGGAGGATGTTTGAACGCGGATGACTTCCCGCCGAATTGTCTAACTGGCGTTATCGCCAAAGGCTTTACAAGTCTCGCGCGATCGGTGTGGAATGTCCGCGACAGTCATCCCCCTTTTATGTACTCTCGGCCGGCCGATGTCAACTACAACTTTTGTCCGATATAGCCGGTCTGTTTTTTGCCAACGGCCGAACCTGGAGTGTCCAAGTGCTCGCCCGTTCGTCCCGTATTTTTTGTTCATTGACCTCGTGGTCAACCGACCTGATTTTGGGTCCTTCAAAAGTCGTGACCTTTTATTTTGGTCTGCGTGATAATCGTCGTAAGCTCCGAGACAGTCAAGGCCTGACGTGTGCGTCACACTCCGTCGCCTAGTATATAATTCCGCGCGACATCATATTTATATATATACCTACGTCAAAAGGCTGTCGCCTTACCAGCCCGGATTCAAACGTGATCGTGCCGAGTAGCGGAACGGGTTATTCTTTCTTTTTATTTATTATTAATTATTAGTATTGTTATGAATAATACGGGCCTGCATATTTTATATTATTATTATATATACGCTGTTTTTTTATGGTTAATATAATATGTCTGGCGCCCAGTGTCCCCTTAGCCTATTATAATTACATTGTATATTAATATTTCATACAGTAGGTGACCCTCTTCCCATCCATAGCATTAAAGAGTTGTACCGCTAATCGCGATATTAGAAGTAGGAGCGGAACGGCGCACAATTGTGATATGGTACTTAATACCGTAGTAAAATTTTTACTATATGTCTTATATATTTGCACATAATTAAAAACTATAAACTTTTGTAAATACACGTATACACTTTTTTTAGATAGTATATTACACACTCATTTCTGTACTGTACACTAAAATAAGGACTGATTACCAACAAAATATATTAATATATAAATAATATTTTATTAATAAAATTAGTGTACTTATGCATGGTATAAAGCTTTTATAGGTAAATAAATGTTTTGGTCATTTTGAATGTGATATTATAAACAAATATTTGAGGGTGCTAATACACACTAAATGCCCCCTAATTGAACCTATGTGATCCATAGTAAAAGTATAAAGAGTAATGGACTATAATAATATTATGAAATCATACTATATTTTCGGCAGCAGCAATATTCATAATTGGTTGCTTGACGATCTATAATCTAATACATAAATAGCCACCGGTACACAACGGTCAATAAGTATATGTTGAAATGCTAAACGGCCGCGTTAAACACTTTGTCTACATAGTATTTACCTACTTGGGATGACGCGTTAGTATAATAAAATAAGTAATCACTAGGGCTAGTTGATGCATTTTACATTTTTTTTTATTTGATGTAGTCATTAATCTATCAAGCTAAAAATCCGATTTAGATGGTCTACTAAAATAATCTAAAATTTTTATTTTGCATTTTTTTGCATTTTTTGCCTTTATTTCTCATTGATATCATTCTATCACGGTCCTACATTTTAAATCATTTTTTTTCGACAAATACGTCATTTTTCTAAAATATAGCAAAAATTTCTTTTACATATACATTTAATGATTAATTTTTTTCATTAAATGTGTAAATGTCATAAAAATAAAATATACCTAATATCTTATTTTAACTTTTAAATATAGCTTATTGTTGTTAGTGTTACGAAAATAACTAGGTACCTACATTAAAATTACTGGTCGTGTTGGAGCTGTTTATATCGCAATGTTTGAAATAAGGTATATTTATAGATTATACTTTATAGACTATACTACTATAGTATATTTATATTTAAAGTGTATTATTGTAAACAATAAAATGATTACCTATACCTATTTGCCCTATACCGTATGACGAGTAGGTACCAACGTGTCTATTCCGTGATTCCATTTCCGGAATTATAATTTTTATATTGTAAAAGATAAACTCTAAAAGTGTCATTTATAAGTACATTATATTATTATTGTCGTACTTGGTGGGTCTACATAAAATCAGGAATCAAGATTCTGTCGGTATAAAGCGCATTACACAGTAAATAATATTAATGAGTATATGAGATGTTACTATACTTATCCAATGAAATAAAAGAATTGTTTTTGTATAACTATAGTATAGTGATTATGTGATATACTTAATAGTTAATATCATATTACAGTTTTTACTACATGTCTAATTGCACATTTTGTTTTGCACAAGAGTAAAAACTAACAATTTTTGTAAATATACGTATACATTTTTTTAGTTCATATATTACACATGCGTTTCGGTACTGCACACTAAAATAAGAGCGGATTATGTATAAAATATATTACCGTTGCATATCAATATAAAGCCATAATAAATAATAAAATTAGTGTCCTAGTGCATGGTATAAATATTTAATGGGTAAATAAATGTTTTGGTAATTTGTGCGTTTTATACAATATCACACGATGTAGCGACCAAGGTCAACACCTTCCAAAAATATTTTTAACTTACAACCCATTCAATGCTTATATACATAGTTATAGACACAATGAGTACCATAAAACCGCTTTCAAAATAGTTTAATTTATACTGTGATTAAATAATAATAAAAAAAAAAGTTGGTAGAGGTAAATAGGTTTTAAACAAGATTGTAAATAATGTAATAGGTATATATAGGTATAGGCACTAAAGTATACAATAAATTGAACCATTGAATCATTTCCTAGTATTATATACCTTGTATACGTGCTCCGTTTTTTGAAATATTATTAATATTATTGAATTGTAAATATATTTTCGAATACTTCATATGTTTTCATATTTGATATAGGTACACATTCAATGCTTGTTGTCCAGGAATTCGGTTTCGCGCATATAACGCACCGTCACCGCCGCCGAAATTGTTGTGTAGATGTATGTGCGTGTTAGTGTGAGTGTTTGACCTTGTGCGCATGTATAAATTTGTTCGCAGTACTGTTCAGATAGGGCGGTTGTATGGGATGACCGATCAATTGTTTAGGCGGAAGGTCGGAGGGTAGTTCGCCCAATAGTATTGCCATTCACTCTGTACTCCGTAGGTCTCCTAAGCTAATAGGCCTTCGATGCCCAAATGGTGGTGGAAACAAAAACCACCACCACCGCAGAACGACGCCGAAGAAGCCGCCGCCACTGAAGGGCATAAAAGGGGGTACTTAGAAGAGCCGATCGCCATTTGTGTCTCAACAGTCACATTTATATTACAGTCACTATCCATAATATACAAGCGATGCCAACTGAAAATGCACCCGACACGTTTCCGCAGACAAAAACAACAAAAGCAGAGCATCAGCCTCCGAAGGTAAATAATTATAATCTTTATCGTTATAAAATATTTATAGATATTGTTTTTTTGTGCATGTATATTTTTATTTATTGTTTTAGACTTATTACTTTATTTCACCATTACCAAGTTTATTATCTTATTTTGTTTTATTATTTTTAAACATTACATTTTATTAATTTGCATTAAATTTATTTCTACCGTGAGTGTTGTAAATACTACATAAGTCCTTTATACCATCTAATATTTTACAATTTTACTCCACTAAAAATAAAAAATAATAATAATGGTAAATTGACAATAAAATGAGATAATATGATGAGAATACTACCTATTATATAGACATAATAATATATAATTTTAAGCTTATAATATACCTAGTAATAAAAAATTTTTTTTTTGTTTAAAAAATAGTCGAAAATGGTACACTATTTTATAAAATGATCAAATGACCAGATTTCCATTCAATATAAAATGTTAAAAAAATTAATTAAAATAAATATGATTCATATTATATGCAAATAATATTTTTTAAATAATAAAAAAATATTAAGAAATACTTTAAAATTATTTTAAATACTTAATAACTAGGAGAAAATTTATTTTTTAATTTTTTTAAATGATGAAAAACAGATTTTTAAAATACTTATTGTGTATAAATTTTTTAAATCTAAAAATAATTAGAAAATAATAGTAATAATATGAACAAATTCATTGTTACTTCAATAGGTTAGGTTAACTAACTAGGTAAACTAATATTTAAATATCCAATAATAAGTTTGCTTCTGTGATGTGAATAATATTAACAAAAAATAATAATATAAATAACATAAATTAAAGTTAAAAAAATTAGTATGTACAGCTGGATCGTCATGTTTTTTACTCTTTACTTGTTGTTAGAATTTAACCAAGATGGTGACATTTTTTGTTGCTTGACAATGTTAGCACTATTATCTTGTAAGTTATTATAGGACGTCAATCTTTTAAAAAAAAATTTATGTGAATAAATTAAAAAAATATATTAATGATAAATATTAAAAAATTATTCATATAATTGCATTTTGTTAAGATTTAAAATTGGAACAGCAATTAAAATACAGTTTTGTAAATGTAAAAAAAATTTTTAATCCACTACAATCATTGTGAATTTTTTCATGGTAAACTAAATAGCAAAAAACGAATTTAGGTGAAAACGTATTTTAAAATACGTTGCATGCAGGTATGAGAAAAAAAAACAAATATTGCGCTAATATACTCTTAATATGAAATATGTAAATGTTAAATAATATATATTAACGCATTGGAGCGAAAGTACATATCGTTTATATACCTACTTATCCAATATTGTCGAATTTTTATGTGTCACTTCATAAATATAAATAATGTAAATATATTAATAGATTTACAAGTGATAGTCGAAAGTTCAAAGAAGAAGTGATGGAGCTGGCATTCGGATACAACAACAACAGCGAAGTAATGACCCTAGGATATAAAAATCCCCCTAAAGCCAAGAACACTGTCGAACCACTTGCAAAAAATAACAAATACATTGGAACGCCAAGCGGCCACCTCAATAATTAATAGCATTCAGTCACTATCCTTAACATACAGGCAATGCTGACCGACAATGCATCCAACACGTTTCCGCAAACAAAAAAAAAAAAAGCAAAGAAACAGCCCCCGAATCTAGAAGGTAAATTTTGATAGAATTCATTATTAAATAATCACTTCATAAATATAATTTATGGTAATCAATCAATAGATTTACAAGTGATGGGTGAAAACTAAAATACCAAGAGTTGCAGCTGGCATTCGGATCCAACAACAACGGCGGATTAATGGTCCTGGGTATTGAAAATCCCCCTAAAGACTGGAATACCGCCAAAACCATTTGAAAAAATTAACAAATACATCGAAACGCCACCCAACCAACTAAATAAACTAATAGGAGATCTGTAGTCCTAGAAAATCTGCATCAAATCTCGAATCTAGAAGGTAAATTATTATAGTCTTTATCATAATATTGTCACTTCATAAATATAAATAATGTTAATCACTAAATAGATTTACAAGTGATGGTTGAAGGATCGAAGAAGAAGAGATGCGGCTGGCATTCGGATCTAAACACAGAGGAGTTGTCGACCTAAGTTTTGAAAATTCCCTTAAAGCCTGGGATCAAGGAAACGCTGTGCTTCAAAATGAAATTATCTTTAGCATTATAAAACATGATTCTTGCAGTGACAATACTTAATATACAGGCAATGCTGACTGACAATGCATCCGACACGTATCCGCAAACAAAAACAATAAAAAGAAGAGCAACAGCCCCCGAATCGAGAAGGTTAATAATTAAAGGTTTTATTATTAAATTAAAACATCATAAATATAATTTATGGTAATCAATCGATTTACAAGTGATGGGTGCAAACTCAATAACAAGAGTTGCGGCTGGCATTCGGATCCAACAACAACGGCGGATTAATGGACCTGGGTTTGGAAAATCCCCCTAAAGACTGGAATACCGTTGAAACCATTTAAAAAAAATAAAAAATACATCAAAACGCCACCCAACAAACTCAATAAACTAATAGGAGATCTGTAGTCCCAGAAAATCTGCATCAAATCTCGAATCTAGAAGGTAAATTTTGATAGTCTTTATCTTAATATTATCACTTCAAAAATATAATTTATGGTAATCAATCAACAGATTTACAAGTGATGGGTGAAGGATCGATGAAGAAGAGTTGCGGTTGGCAATCGGATCTAACAACAACGGCGGATTAATAGACCTAGGTTTTGAAAATCCTCCTTACGCCTGGAATACCGTGGAACCATTTGAAAAAAATAACAAATACATCGAAACGCCGCCCAACCAACTCAATAACTAATAGGAGGTCTGTAGTCCTAGAAAATCTGCAACAAATCTCGAATCTAGAAGGTAAATAATTAAGGTTTTTATTATTAGATTATTAATTCAAAAATATAGTTTATGGTAATCAATCAACAGATTTACAAGTGATGGGTGAAGGATCGAAGAAGAAGAGTTGCGGCTGGCATTCGGATCCAAAATCAACGGCGGATTAATGGACCTAGGTTTAGTAAATCCCCCTAACGCCTGAAATACTGTGGAACCATTTGAAAAAAATAACAAATACATCGAAATGCCACCCAACCAACTCAATAACTAATAGGAGGTCTGTAGTCCTAGAAAATCTGCAACAAATCTCGAATCTAGAAGGTAAATAATTAAGGTTTTTATTATTAGATTATTAATTCAAAAATATAATTTATGGTAATCCATCAATAGATTTACATGTGATGGGTGAAAAATTATAGAAGAAGAGTTGCGGCTGGCATTCGGATCCAACAACAACGGCGGATTAATGGACCAGGGCTTAGAAAAACCTTCCTTAAGACTGGAATACCGTGGAACCATTTGAAAAAAAATAACAATTACATTGGAACGACACGCAGCCACCTGAATAACTAATAGGAGGTGTGTAGTCCTAGAAAATCTGCATCAAATCTCGAATCTAGAAGGTAAATTTTGATAGTCTTTATCTTAATGTTATCACTTCATAAATATAATTTATGGTAATCAATCAATAGATTTACAAGTGATGGGTGAAGGATCGAGGAAGAAGAGTTGCGGCTGGCATTCGGATCCAACAACAACAGCGGATTAATGGACCTGGGTTTTGAAAAACCCCCTAAAGACTGGAATACCGTTGAAACCATTTGAAAAAAATAATAAATACATCGAAACGCCACCCAACCAACTCAATAACTAATAGGAGGTCTGTAGCCCTAGAAAATCTGCAACAAATCTCGAATCTAGAAGGTAAATAATTAAGGTTTTTATTATTAGATTATTAATTCAAAAATATAATTTATGGTAATCAATCAATAGATTTACATGTGATGGGTGAAAACTCAAATAACAAGAGTTGCTGCTGGCATTCGGATCCAAAAACAACGGCGGATTAATAGACCTAGGTTTTGAAAAACCCCCTAAAGACTGGAATACCGTTGAAACCATTTGAAAAAAATAATAAATACATCGAAACGCCACCCAACCAACTCAATAACTAATAGGAGGTCTGTAGTCCTAGAAAATCTGCAACAAATCTCGAATCTAGAAGCTAAATAATTAAGGTTTTTATTATTAGATTATTAATTCAAAAATATAATTTATGGTAATCCATCAATAGATTTACATGTGATAGGTGAAAACTTATAGAAGAAGAGTTGTGGCTGACATTCGGATCCAAAATCAACGGCGGATTAAAGGACCTAGGATTCGAATATCCCCCTAAAGACTGGAATACCGTGGAACCGTTTGAAAAAAATAACAAATACATTGGAACGACACGCAGCCAACTCAATAACTAATAGGAGGTCTGTAGTCCTAGAAAATCTGCAACAAATCTCGAATCTAGAAGGTAAATAATTAAGGTTTTTATTATTAGATTATTAATTCAAAAATATAGTTTATGGTAATCAATCAACAGATTTACAAGTGATGGGTGAAGGATCGAAGAAGAAGAGTTGCGGCTGGCATTCGGATCCAAAATCAACGGCGGATTAAAGGACCTAGGATTCGAATATCCCCCTAAAGACTGGAATACCGTTGAAACCATTTGAAAAAAATAATAAATACATCGAAACGCCACCCAACCAACTCAATAACTAATAGGAGGTCTGTAGCCCTAGAAAATCTGCAACAAATCTCGAATCTAGAAGGTAAATAATTAAGGTTTTTATTATTAGATTATTAATTCAAAAATATAATTTATGGTAATCCATCAATAGATTTACATGTGATGGGTGAAAACTTATAGAAGAAGAGTTGCGGCTGGCATTCGGATCCAACAACAACGGCGGATTAAAGGACCTAGGATTCGAATGTCCCCCTAAAGACTGGAATACCGTGGAACCGTTTGAAAAAAATAACAAATACATTGGAACGACACGCAGCCAACTCAATAACTAATAGGAGGTGTGTAGTCCTAGAAAATCTGCATCAAATCTCGAATCTAGAAGGTAAATTTTGATAGTCTTTATTTTAATGTTATCACTTCATAAATATAAGTTATAGTAACCAATGAATAGATTTACATGTGATGGGTGAAAACTTATAGAAGAAGAGTTGGGGCTGGCATTCGGATCCAAAATCAACGGCGGATTAATGGACCTAGGTTTTGAAAAACCCCCTAAAGACTGGAATACCGTTGAAACCATTTGAAAAAAATAATAAATACATCGAAACGCCACCCAACCAACTCAATAACTAATAGGAGGTCAATTGTTCTGGAAAATAAGCATCAAATCTCGAATCTAGAAGGTAAATTTTGATAGTCTTTATCTTAATATTATCACTTCATAAATATAAGTTATGGTAACCAATGAATAGATTTACAAGTGATGGGTGAAGCATCGAAGAAGAGTTGCGGCTGGCATTCGGATCCAACAACAATGACGGATTAATGGACCTAGGTTTTGGAAATCCCCCTAAAGCCTGGAATACCGTAGAACCATTTGAAAAAAATAACAATTTCATTGGAACGACACGCAGCCACCTGAATAACTAATAGGAGGTGTGTAGTCCTAGAAAATCTGCATCAAATCTCGAATCTAGAAGGTAAATAATTAAAGATTTTATTATTAGATTATTACTTCAAATATATAATTTATGGTAATCAATCAATAGATTTACATGTGATGGGTGAAAACTCAAATAACAAGAGTTGCTGCTGGCATTCGGATCCAAAAACAACGGCGGATTAATAGACCTAGGTTTTGAAAAACCCCCTAAAGACTGGAATACCGTTGAAACCATTTGAAAAAAATAATAAATACATCGAAACGCCACCCAACCAACTCAATAACTAATAGGAGGTCTGTAGCCCTAGAAAATCTGCAACAAATCTCGAATCTAGAAGGTAAATAATTAAGGTTTTTATTATTAGATTATTAATTCAAAAATATAATTTATGGTAATCCATCAATAGATTTACATGTGATGGGTGAAAACTTATAGAAGAAGAGTTGCGGCTGGCATTCGGATCCAACAACAACGGCGGATTAAAGGACCTAGGATTCGAATGTCCCCCTAAAGACTGGAATACCGTGGAACCGTTTGAAAAAAATAACAAATACATTGGAACGACACGCAGCCAACTCAATAACTAATAGGAGGTCAATTGTTCTGGAAAATAAGCATCAAATCTCGAATCTAGAAGGTAAATTTTGATAGTCTTTATCTTAATATTATCACTTCATAAATATAAGTTATGGTAACCAATGAATAGATTTACAAGTGATGGGTGAAGCATCGAAGAAGAGTTGCGGCTGGCATTCAGATCCAACAACAATGACGGATTAATGGACCTAGGTTTTGGAAATCCCCCTAAAGCCTGGAATACCGTAGAACCATTTGAAAAAAATAACAATTTCATTGGAACGACACGCAGCCACCTGAATAACTAATAGGAGGTGTGTAGTCCTAAAAAATCTGCATCAAATCTCGAATCTAGAAGGTAAATAATTAAAGATTTTATTATTAGATTATTACTTCAAATATATAATTGATGGTAATCAATCAATAGATTTACATGTGATGGGTGAAAACTCAAATAACAAGAGTTGCTGCTGGCATTCGGATCCAAAAACAACGGCGGATTAATGGACCTAGGTTTTGAAAAACCCCCTAAAGACTGGAATACCGTTGAAACCATTTGAAAAAAATAATAAATACATCGAAACGCCACCCAACCAACTCAATAACTAATAGGAGGTCTGTAGCCCTAGAAAATCTGCAACAAATCTCGAATCTAGAAGGTAAATAATTAAGGTTTTTATTATTAGATTATTAATTCAAAAATATAATTTATGGTAATCCATCAATAGATTTACATGTGATGGGTGAAAACTTATAGAAGAAGAGTTGCGGCTGGAATTCGGATCCAACAACAACGGCGGATTAAAGGACCTAGGATTCGAATGTCCCCCTAAAGACTGGAATACCGTGGAACCGTTTGAAAAAAATAACAAATACATTGGAACGACACGCAGCCAACTCAATAACTAATAGGAGGTCAATTGTTCTGGAAAATAAGCATCAAATCTCGAATCTAGAAGGTAAATTTTGATAGTCTTTATCTTAATATTATCACTTCATAAATATAAGTTATGGTAACCAATGAATAGATTTACAAGTGATGGGTGAAGCATCGAAGAAGAGTTGCGGCTGGCATTCAGATCCAACAACAATGACGGATTAATGAACCTAGGTTTTGGAAATCCCCCTAAAGCCTGGAATACCGTAGAACCATTTGAAAAAAATAACAATTTCATTGGAACGACACGCAGCCACCTGAATAACTAATAGGAGGTGTGGAGTCCTACAAAATCTGCATCAAATCTCGAATCTAGAAGGTAAATAATTAAAGATTTTATTATTAGATTATTACTTCAAATATATAATTTATGGTAATCAATCAATAGATTTACATGTGATGGGTGAAAACTAAAATACCAAGAGTTGCAGCTGGCATTCGGATCCAACAACAACGGCGGATTAATGGTCCTGGGTATTGAAAATCCCCCTAAAGACTGGAATACCGCCAAAACCATTTGAAAAAATTAACAAATACATCGAAACGCCACCCAACCAACTAAATAAACTAATAGGAGATCTGTAGTCCTAGAAAATCTGCATCAAATCTCGAATCTAGAAGGTAAATTATTATAGTCTTTATCATAATATTGTCACTTCATAAATATAAATAATGTTAATCACTAAATAGATTTACAAGTGATGGTTGAAGGATCGAAGAAGAAGAGATGCGGCTGGCATTCGGATCTAAACACAGAGGAGTTGTCGACCTAAGTTTTGAAAATTCCCTTAAAGCCTGGGATCAAGGAAACGCTGTGCTTCAAAATGAAATTATCTTTAGCATTATAAAACATGATTCTTGCAGTGACAATACTTAATATACAGGCAATGCTGACTGACAATGCATCCGACACGTATCCGCAAACAAAAACAATAAAAAGAAGAGCAACAGCCCCCGAATCGAGAAGGTTAATAATTAAAGGTTTTATTATTAAATTAAAACATCATAAATATAATTTATGGTAATCAATCGATTTACAAGTGATGGGTGCAAACTCAATAACAAGAGTTGCGGCTGGCATTCGGATCCAACAACAACGGCGGATTAATGGACCTGGGTTTGGAAAATCCCCCTAAAGACTGGAATACCGTTGAAACCATTTAAAAAAAATAAAAAATACATCAAAACGCCACCCAACAAACTCAATAAACTAATAGGAGATCTGTAGTCCCAGAAAATCTGCATCAAATCTCGAATCTAGAAGGTAAATTTTGATAGTCTTTATCTTAATATTATCACTTCAAAAATATAATTTATGGTAATCAATCAACAGATTTACAAGTGATGGGTGAAGGATCGATGAAGAAGAGTTGCGGTTGGCAATCGGATCTAACAACAACGGCGGATTAATAGACCTAGGTTTTGAAAATCCTCCTTACGCCTGGAATACCGTGGAACCATTTGAAAAAAATAACAAATACATCGAAACGCCGCCCAACCAACTCAATAACTTATAAGAGGTCAATTGTTCTGGAAAATATGCATCAAATCTCGAATCTAGAAGGTAAATAATTAAAGATTTTATTCTTAGATTATTACTTCAAAAATATAATTTATGGTAATCCATCAATAGATTTACATGTGATGGGTGAAAAATTATAGAAGAAGAGTTGCGGCTGGCATTCGGATCCAACAACAACGGCGGATTAATGGACCTAGGTTTAGTAAATCCCCCTAACGCCTGAAATACTGTGGAACCATTTGAAAAAAATAACAAATACATCGAAACGCCACCCAACCAACTCAATAACTAATAGGAGGTCTGTAGTGCTAGAAAATCTGCAACAAATCTCGAATCTAGAAGGTAATTTTGAAATTCTTTATCTTAATATTATCACTTCAAAAATATAATTTATGGTTATCAATCAATAGATTTACAAGTGATGGGTGAAGGATCGAAGAAGAAGAGTTGCGGCTGGCATTCGGATCCAACAACGACGGCGGATTAATGGACCTAGGTTTTGAAAAACCCCCTAAAGACTGGAATACCGTTGAAACCATTTGAAAAAAAAAATAAATACATCGAAACGCCACCCAACCAACTCAATAACTAATAGGAGGTCTGTAGTGCTAGAAAATCTGCAACAAATCTCGAATCTAGAAGGTAAATAATTAAAGATTTTATTCTTAGATTATTACTTCAAAAATATAATTTATGGTAATCCATCAATAGATTTACATGTGATGGGTGAAAAATTATAGAAGAAGAGTTGCGGCTGGCATTCGGATCCAACAACAACGGCGGATTAATGGACCTAGGTTTAGTAAATCCCCCTAACGCCTGAAATACTGTGGAACCATTTGAAAAAAATAACAAATACATTGGAACGACACGCAGCTAACTCAATAACTAATAGGAGGTGTGTAGTCCTAGAAAATCTGCATCAAATCTCGAATCTAGAAGGTAAATTTTGATATTCTTTATCTTAATATTATCACTTCAAAAATATAATTTATGGTAATCAATCAATAGATTTACAAGTGATGGGTGAAGGATCGAGGAAGAAGAGTTGCGGCTGGCATTCGGATCCAACAACAACAGCGGATTAATGGACCAGGGCTTTGAAAAACCTTCCTTAAGACTGGAATACCGTGGAACCATTTGAAAAAAAATAACAATTACATTGGAACGACACGCAGCCACCTGAATAACTAATAGGAGGTGTGTAGTCCTACAAAATCTGCATCAAATTTCGAATCTAAAAGGTAAATAATTAAAGATTTTATTATTAGATTATTACTTCAAAAATATAGTTTATGGTAATCAATCAACAGATTTACAAGTGATGGGTGAAGGATCGAAGAAGAAGAGTTGCGGCTGGCATTCGGATCCAAAATCAACGGCGGATTAATGGACCTAGGTTTAGTAAATCCCCCTAACGCCTGAAATACTGTGGAACCATTTGAAAAAAATAACAAATACATCGAAACGCCACCCAACCAACTCAATAACTAATAGGAGGTCTGTAGCCCTAGAAAATCTGCAACAAATCTCGAATCTAGAAGGTAAATAATTAAGGTTTTTATTATTAGATTATTAATTCAAAAATATAATTTATGGTAATCCATCAATAGATTTACATGTGATGGGTGAAAACTTATAGAAGAAGAGTTGCGGCTGGAATTCGGATCCAACAACAACGGCGGATTAAAGGACCTAGGATTCGAATGTCCCCCTAAAGACTGGAATACCGTGGAACCGTTTGAAAAAAATAACAAATACATTGGAACGACACGCAGCCAACTCAATAACTAATAGGAGGTCAATTGTTCTGGAAAATAAGCATCAAATCTCGAATCTAGAAGGTAAATTTTGATAGTCTTTATCTTAATATTATCACTTCATAAATATAAGTTATGGTAACCAATGAATAGATTTACAAGTGATGGGTGAAGCATCGAAGAAGAGTTGCGGCTGGCATTCAGATCCAACAACAATGACGGATTAATGAACCTAGGTTTTGGAAATCCCCCTAAAGCCTGGAATACCGTAGAACCATTTGAAAAAAATAACAATTTCATTGGAACGACACGCAGCCACCTGAATAACTAATAGGAGGTGTGGAGTCCTACAAAATCTGCATCAAATCTCGAATCTAGAAGGTAAATAATTAAAGATTTTATTATTAGATTATTACTTCAAATATATAATTTATGGTAATCAATCAATAGATTTACATGTGATGGGTGAAAACTAAAATACCAAGAGTTGCAGCTGGCATTCGGATCCAACAACAACGGCGGATTAATGGTCCTGGGTATTGAAAATCCCCCTAAAGACTGGAATACCGCCAAAACCATTTGAAAAAATTAACAAATACATCGAAACGCCACCCAACCAACTAAATAAACTAATAGGAGATCTGTAGTCCTAGAAAATCTGCATCAAATCTCGAATCTAGAAGGTAAATTATTATAGTCTTTATCATAATATTGTCACTTCATAAATATAAATAATGTTAATCACTAAATAGATTTACAAGTGATGGTTGAAGGATCGAAGAAGAAGAGATGCGGCTGGCATTCGGATCTAAACACAGAGGAGTTGTCGACCTAAGTTTTGAAAATTCCCTTAAAGCCTGGGATCAAGGAAACGCTGTGCTTCAAAATGAAATTATCTTTAGCATTATAAAACATGATTCTTGCAGTGACAATACTTAATATACAGGCAATGCTGACTGACAATGCATCCGACACGTATCCGCAAACAAAAACAATAAAAAGAAGAGCAACAGCCCCCGAATCGAGAAGGTTAATAATTAAAGGTTTTATTATTAAATTAAAACATCATAAATATAATTTATGGTAATCAATCGATTTACAAGTGATGGGTGCAAACTCAATAACAAGAGTTGCGGCTGGCATTCGGATCCAACAACAACGGCGGATTAATGGACCTGGGTTTGGAAAATCCCCCTAAAGACTGGAATACCGTTGAAACCATTTAAAAAAAATAAAAAATACATCAAAACGCCACCCAACAAACTCAATAAACTAATAGGAGATCTGTAGTCCCAGAAAATCTGCATCAAATCTCGAATCTAGAAGGTAAATTTTGATAGTCTTTATCTTAATATTATCACTTCAAAAATATAATTTATGGTAATCAATCAACAGATTTACAAGTGATGGGTGAAGGATCGATGAAGAAGAGTTGCGGTTGGCAATCGGATCTAACAACAACGGCGGATTAATAGACCTAGGTTTTGAAAATCCTCCTTACGCCTGGAATACCGTGGAACCATTTGAAAAAAATAACAAATACATCGAAACGCCGCCCAACCAACTCAATAACTTATAAGAGGTCAATTGTTCTGGAAAATATGCATCAAATCTCGAATCTAGAAGGTAAATAATTAAAGATTTTATTCTTAGATTATTACTTCAAAAATATAATTTATGGTAATCCATCAATAGATTTACATGTGATGGGTGAAAAATTATAGAAGAAGAGTTGCGGCTGGCATTCGGATCCAACAACAACGGCGGATTAATGGACCTAGGTTTAGTAAATCCCCCTAACGCCTGAAATACTGTGGAACCATTTGAAAAAAATAACAAATACATCGAAACGCCACCCAACCAACTCAATAACTAATAGGAGGTCTGTAGTGCTAGAAAATCTGCAACAAATCTCGAATCTAGAAGGTAATTTTGAAATTCTTTATCTTAATATTATCACTTCAAAAATATAATTTATGGTTATCAATCAATAGATTTACAAGTGATGGGTGAAGGATCGAAGAAGAAGAGTTGCGGCTGGCATTCGGATCCAACAACGACGGCGGATTAATGGACCTAGGTTTTGAAAAACCCCCTAAAGACTGGAATACCGTTGAAACCATTTGAAAAAAAAAATAAATACATCGAAACGCCACCCAACCAACTCAATAACTAATAGGAGGTCTGTAGTGCTAGAAAATCTGCAACAAATCTCGAATCTAGAAGGTAAATAATTAAAGATTTTATTCTTAGATTATTACTTCAAAAATATAATTTATGGTAATCCATCAATAGATTTACATGTGATGGGTGAAAAATTATAGAAGAAGAGTTGCGGCTGGCATTCGGATCCAACAACAACGGCGGATTAATGGACCTAGGTTTAGTAAATCCCCCTAACGCCTGAAATACTGTGGAACCATTTGAAAAAAATAACAAATACATTGGAACGACACGCAGCTAACTCAATAACTAATAGGAGGTGTGTAGTCCTAGAAAATCTGCATCAAATCTCGAATCTAGAAGGTAAATTTTGATATTCTTTATCTTAATATTATCACTTCAAAAATATAATTTATGGTAATCAATCAATAGATTTACAAGTGATGGGTGAAGGATCGAGGAAGAAGAGTTGCGGCTGGCATTCGGATCCAACAACAACAGCGGATTAATGGACCAGGGCTTTGAAAAACCTTCCTTAAGACTGGAATACCGTGGAACCATTTGAAAAAAAATAACAATTACATTGGAACGACACGCAGCCACCTGAATAACTAATAGGAGGTGTGTAGTCCTACAAAATCTGCATCAAATTTCGAATCTAAAAGGTAAATAATTAAAGATTTTATTATTAGATTATTACTTCAAAAATATAGTTTATGGTAATCAATCAACAGATTTACAAGTGATGGGTGAAGGATCGAAGAAGAAGAGTTGCGGCTGGCATTCGGATCCAAAATCAACGGCGGATTAATGGACCTAGGTTTAGTAAATCCCCCTAACGCCTGAAATACTGTGGAACCATTTGAAAAAAATAACAAATACATCGAAACGCCACCCAACCAACTCAATAACTAATAGGAGGTCTGTAGTCCTAGAAAATCTGCAACAAATCTCGAATCTAGAAGGTAAATAATTAAGGTTTTTATTATTAGATTATTAATTCAAAAATATAATTTATGGTAATCCATCAATAGATTTACATGTGATGGGTGAAAAATTATAGAAGAAGAGTTGCGGCTGGCATTCGGATCCAACAACAACGGCGGATTAATGGACCAGGGCTTAGAAAAACCTTCCTTAAGACTGGAATACCGTGGAACCATTTGAAAAAAAATAACAATTACATTGGAACGACACGCAGCCACCTGAATAACTAATAGGAGGTGTGTAGTCCTAGAAAATCTGCATCAAATCTCGAATCTAGAAGGTAAATTTTGATAGTCTTTATCTTAATGTTATCACTTCATAAATATAAGTTATAGTAACCAATGAATAGATTTACATGTGATGGGTGAAAACTTATAGAAGAAGAGTTGCGGCTGGCATTCGGATCCAAAATCAACGGCGGATTAATGGACCTAGGTTTTGAAAAACCCCCTAAAGACTGGAATACCGTTGAAACCATTTGAAAAAAATAATAAATACATCGAAACGCCACCCAACCAACTCAATAACTAATAGGAGGTCAATTGTTCTGGAAAATAAGCATCAAATCTCGAATCTAGAAGGTAAATTTTGATAGTCTTTATCTTAATATTATCACTTCATAAATATAAGTTATGGTAACCAATGAATCGATTTACAAGTGATGGGTGAAGCATCGAAGAAGAGTTGCGGCTGGCATTCGGATCCAACAACAATGACGGATTAATGGACCTAGGTTTTGGAAATCCCCCTAAAGCCTGGAATACCGTAGAACCATTTGAAAAAAATAACAATTTCATTGGAACGACACGCAGCCACCTGAATAACTAATAGGAGGTGTGTAGTCCTAGAAAATCTGCATCAAATCTCGAATCTAGAAGGTAAATAATTAAAGATTTTATTATTAGATAATTACTTCGAAAATAAAATTTATTGTAATCAATCAATAGATTTACAAGTGATGGGTGAAGCATCGAAGAAGAAGAGTTGCGGCTGGCATTCGGATCCAACAACAACGGCGGATGAATGGACCTAGGTTTTGAAAATTCCCCTAACGCCTGGATTACCTTGGAACCATTTGAAAAAAATAACAATTACATTGGAACGACACGCAGCCACCTGAATAACTAATAGGAGGTGTGTAGTCCTACAAAATCTGCATCAAATTTCGAATCTAAAAGGTAAATAATTAAAGATTTTATTATTAGATTATTACTTCAAAAATATAGTTTATGGTAATCAATCAACAGATTTACAAGTGATGGGTGAAGGATCGAAGAAGAAGAGTTGCGGCTGGCATTCGGATCCAAAATCAACGGCGGATTAATGGACCTAGGTTTAGTAAATCCCCCTAACGCCTGAAATACTGTGGAACCATTTGAAAAAAATAACAAATACATCGAAATGCCACCCAACCAACTCAATAACTAATAGGAGGTCTGTAGTCCTAGAAAATCTGCAACAAATCTCGAATCTAGAAGGTAAATAATTAAGGTTTTTATTATTAGATTATTAATTCAAAAATATAATTTATGGTAATCCATCAATAGATTTACATGTGATGGGTGAAAAATTATAGAAGAAGAGTTGCGGCTGGCATTCGGATCCAACAACAACGGCGGATTAATGGACCAGGGCTTAGAAAAACCTTCCTTAAGACTGGAATACCGTGGAACCATTTGAAAAAAAATAACAATTACATTGGAACGACACGCAGCCACCTGAATAACTAATAGGAGGTGTGTAGTCCTAGAAAATCTGCATCAAATCTCGAATCTAGAAGGTAAATTTTGATAGTCTTTATCTTAATGTTATCACTTCATAAATATAATTTATGGTAATCAATCAATAGATTTACAAGTGATGGGTGAAGGATCGAGGAAGAAGAGTTGCGGCTGGCATTCGGATCCAACAACAACAGCGGATTAATGGACCTGGGTTTTGAAAAACCCCCTAAAGACTGGAATACCGTTGAAACCATTTGAAAAAAATAATAAATACATCGAAACGCCACCCAACCAACTCAATAACTAATAGGAGGTCTGTAGCCCTAGAAAATCTGCAACAAATCTCGAATCTAGAAGGTAAATAATTAAGGTTTTTATTATTAGATTATTAATTCAAAAATATAATTTATGGTAATCAATCAATAGATTTACATGTGATAGGTGAAAACTTATAGAAGAAGAGTTGCGGCTGACATTCGGATCCAAAATCAACGGCGGATTAAAGGACCTAGGATTCGAATATCCCCCTAAAGACTGGAATACCGTGGAACCGTTTGAAAAAAATAACAAATACATTGGAACGACACGCAGCCAACTCAATAACTAATAGGAGGTCTGTAGTCCTAGAAAATCTGCAACAAATCTCGAATCTAGAAGGTAAATAATTAAGGTTTTTATTATTAGATTATTAATTCAAAAATATAGTTTATGGTAATCAATCAACAGATTTACAAGTGATGGGTGAAGGATCGAAGAAGAAGAGTTGCGGCTGGCATTCGGATCCAAAATCAACGGCGGATTAAAGGACCTAGGATTCGAATATCCCCCTAAAGACTGGAATACCGTTGAAACCATTTGAAAAAAATAATAAATACATCGAAACGCCACCCAACCAACTCAATAACTAATAGGAGGTCTGTAGCCCTAGAAAATCTGCAACAAATCTCGAATCTAGAAGGTAAATAATTAAGGTTTTTATTATTAGATTATTAATTCAAAAATATAATTTATGGTAATCCATCAATAGATTTACATGTGATGGGTGAAAACTTATAGAAGAAGAGTTGCGGCTGGCATTCGGATCCAACAACAACGGCGGATTAAAGGACCTAGGATTCGAATGTCCCCCTAAAGACTGGAATACCGTGGAACCGTTTGAAAAAAATAACAAATACATTGGAACGACACGCAGCCAACTCAATAACTAATAGGAGGTGTGTAGTCCTAGAAAATCTGCATCAAATCTCGAATCTAGAAGGTAAATTTTGATAGTCTTTATCTTAATATTATCACTTCATAAATATAAGTTATGGTAACCAATGAATAGATTTACAAGTGATGGGTGAAGCATCGAAGAAGAGTTGCGGCTGGCATTCGGATCCAACAACAATGACGGATTAATGGACCTAGGTTTTGGAAATCCCCCTAAAGCCTGGAATACCGTAGAACCATTTGAAAAAAATAACAATTTCATTGGAACGACACGCAGCCACCTGAATAACTAATAGGAGGTGTGTAGTCCTAGAAAATCTGCATCAAATCTCGAATCTAGAAGGTAAATAATTAAAGATTTTATTATTAGATTATTACTTCAAATATATAATTTATGGTAATCAATCAATAGATTTACATGTGATGGGTGAAAACTCAAATAACAAGAGTTGCTGCTGGCATTCGGATCCAAAAACAACGGCGGATTAATAGACCTAGGTTTTGAAAAACCCCCTAAAGACTGGAATACCGTTGAAACCATTTGAAAAAAATAATAAATACATCGAAACGCCACCCAACCAACTCAATAACTAATAGGAGGTCTGTAGCCCTAGAAAATCTGCAACAAATCTCGAATCTAGAAGGTAAATAATTAAGGTTTTTATTATTAGATTATTAATTCAAAAATATAATTTATGGTAATCCATCAATAGATTTACATGTGATGGGTGAAAACTTATAGAAGAAGAGTTGCGGCTGGCATTCGGATCCAACAACAACGGCGGATTAAAGGACCTAGGATTCGAATGTCCCCCTAAAGACTGGAATACCGTGGAACCGTTTGAAAAAAATAACAAATACATTGGAACGACACGCAGCCAACTCAATAACTAATAGGAGGTCAATTGTTCTGGAAAATAAGCATCAAATCTCGAATCTAGAAGGTAAATTTTGATAGTCTTTATCTTAATATTATCACTTCATAAATATAAGTTATGGTAACCAATGAATAGATTTACAAGTGATGGGTGAAGCATCGAAGAAGAGTTGCGGCTGGCATTCAGATCCAACAACAATGACGGATTAATGGACCTAGGTTTTGGAAATCCCCCTAAAGCCTGGAATACCGTAGAACCATTTGAAAAAAATAACAATTTCATTGGAACGATACGCAGCCACCTGAATAACTAACAGGAGGTGTGTAGTCCTAAAAAATCTGCATCAAATCTCGAATCTAGAAGGTAAATAATTAAAGATTTTATTATTAGATTATTACTTCAAATATATAATTGATGGTAATCAATCAATAGATTTACATGTGATGGGTGAAAACTCAAATAACAAGAGTTGCTGCTGGCATTCGGATCCAAAAACAACGGCGGATTAATGGACCTAGGTTTTGAAAAACCCCCTAAAGACTGGAATACCGTTGAAACCATTTGAAAAAAATAATAAATACATCGAAACGCCACCCAACCAACTCAATAACTAATAGGAGGTCTGTAGCCCTAGAAAATCTGCAACAAATCTCGAATCTAGAAGGTAAATAATTAAGGTTTTTATTATTAGATTATTAATTCAAAATATAATTTATGGTAATCCATCAATAGATTTACATGTGATGGGTGAAAACTTATAGAAGAAGAGTTGCGGCTGGAATTCGGATCCAACAACAACGGCGGATTAAAGGACCTAGGATTCGAATGTCCCCCTAAAGACTGGAATACCGTGGAACCGTTTGAAAAAAATAACAAATACATTGGAACGACACGCAGCCAACTCAATAACTAATAGGAGGTCAATTGTTCTGGAAAATAAGCATCAAATCTCGAATCTAGAAGGTAAATTTTGATAGTCTTTATCTTAATATTATCACTTCATAAATATAAGTTATGGTAACCAATGAATAGATTTACAAGTGATGGGTGAAGCATCGAAGAAGAGTTGCGGCTGGCATTCGGATCCAACAACAATGACGGATTAATGGACCTAGGTTTTGGAAATCCCCCTAAAGCCTGGAATACCGTAGAACCATTTGAAAAAAATAACAATTTCATTGGAACGACACGCAGCCACCTGAATAACTAATAGGAGGTGTGGAGTCCTACAAAATCTGCATCAAATCTCGAATCTAGAAGGTAAATAATTAAAGATTTTATTATTAGATTATTACTTCAAATATATAATTTATGGTAATCAATCAATAGATTTACATGTGATGGGTGAAAACTCAAATAACAAGAGTTGCTGCTGGCATTCGGATCCAAAAACAACGGCGGATTAATGGACCTAGGTTTTGAAAAACCCCCTAACGCCTGAAATACTGTGGAACCATTTGAAAAAAATAACAAATACATTGGAACGACACGCAGCAAACTCAATAACTAATAGGAGGTGTGTAGTCCTAGAAAATCTGCATCAAATCTCGAATCTAGAAGTTAAATTTTGATATTCTTTATCTTAATATTATCACTTCAAAAATATAATTTATGGTAATCAATCAATAGATTTACAAGTGATGGGTGAAGGATCGAGGAAGAAGAGTTGCGGTTGGCATTCGGATCCAACAACAACAGCGGATTAATGGACCAGGGCTTTGAAAAACCTTCCTTAACACTGGAATACCGTGGAACCATTTGAAAAAAAAAAACAATTACATTGGAACGACACGCAGCCACCTGAATAACTAATAGGAGGTGTGGAGTCCTACAAAATCTGCATCAAATTTCGAATCTAAAAGGTAAATAATTAAAGATTTTATTATTAGATTATTACTTAAAAAATATAGTTTATGGTAATCAATCATCAGATTTACAAGTGATGGGTGAAGGATCGAAGAAGAAGAGTTGCGGCTGGCATTCGGATCCAAAATCAACGGCGGATTAAAGGACCTAGGATTCGAATATCCCCCTAAAGACTGGAATACCGTTGAAACCATTTGAAAAAAATAATAAATACATCGAAACGCCACCCAACCAACTCAATAACTAATAGGAGGTCTGTAGTGCTAGAAAATCTGCAACAAATCTCGAATCTAGAAGGTAAATAATTAAGGTTTTTATTATTAGATTATTAATTCAAAAATATAGTTTATGGTAATCAATCAACAGATTTACAAGTGATGGGTGAAGGATCGAAGAAGAAGAGTTGCGGCTGGCATTCGGATCCAAATCAACGGCGGATTAAAGGACCTAGGATTCGAATATCCCCCTAAAGACTGGAATACCGTTGAAACCATTTGAAAAAAATAATAAATACATCGAAACGCCACCCAACCAACTCAATAACTAATAGGAGGTCTGTAGCCCTAGAAAATCTGCAACAAATCTCGAATCTAGAAGGTAAATAATTAAGGTTTTTATTATTAGATTATTAATTCAAAAATATAATTTATGGTAATCCATCAATAGATTTACATGTGATGGGTGAAAACTTATAGAAGAAGAGTTGCGGCTGGCATTCGGATCCAACAACAACGGCGGATTAAAGGACCTAGGATTCGAATGTCCCCCTAAAGACTGGAATACCGTGGAACCGTTTGAAAAAAATAACAAATACATTGGAACGACACGCAGCCAACTCAATAACTAATAGGAGGTCAATTGTTCTGGAAAATAAGCATCAAATCTCGAATCTAGAAGGTAAATTTTGATAGTCTTTATCTTAATATTATCACTTCAAAAATATAATTTATGGTAATCAATCAATAGATTTACAAGTGATGGGTGAAGGATCGAGGAAGAAGAGTTGCGGCTGGCATTCGGATCCAACAACAACAGCGGATTAATGGACCAGGGCTTTGAAAAACCTTCCTTAACACTGGAATACCGTGGAACTATTTGAAAAAAAAAACAATTACATTGGAACGACACGCAGCCACCTGAATAACTAATAGGAGGTGTGGAGTCCTACAAAATCTGCATCAAATTTCGAATCTAAAAGGTAAATAATTAAAGATTTTATTATTAGATTATTACTTCAAAAATATAGTTTATGGTAATCAATCAACAGATTTACAAGTGATGGGTGAAGGATCGAAGAAGAAGAGTTGCGGCTGGCATTCGGATCCAACAACAACGGCGGATTAATGGACCTAGGTTTAGTAAATCCCCCTAACGCCTGAAATACTGTGGAACCATTTGAAAAAAATAACAAATACATTGGAACGACACGCAGCCAACTCAATAACTAATAGGAGGTCAATTGTTCTGGAAAATAAGCATCAAATCTCGAATCTAGAAGGTAAATTTTGATAGTCTTTATCTTAATATTATCACTTCATAAATATAAGTTATGGTAACCAATGAATAGATTTACAAGTGATGGGTGAAGCATCGAAGAAGAGTTGCGGCTGGCATTCAGATCCAACAACAATGACGGATTAATGGACCTAGGTTTTGGAAATCCCCCTAAAGCCTGGAATACCGTAGAACCATTTGAAAAAAATAACAATTTCATTGGAACGATACGCAGCCACCTGAATAACTAATAGGAGGTGTGTAGTCCTAAAAAATCTGCATCAAATCTCGAATCTAGAAGGTAAATAATTAAAGATTTTATTATTAGATTATTACTTCAAATATATAATTGATGGTAATCAATCAATAGATTTACATGTGATGGGTGAAAACTCAAATAACAAGAGTTGCTGCTGGCATTCGGATCCAAAAACAACGGCGGATTAATGGACCTAGGTTTTGAAAAACCCCCTAAAGACTGGAATACCGTTGAAACCATTTGAAAAAAATAATAAATACATCGAAACGCCACCCAACCAACTCAATAACTAATAGGAGGTCTGTAGCCCTAGAAAATCTGCAACAAATCTCGAATCTAGAAGGTAAATAATTAAGGTTTTTATTATTAGATTATTAATTCAAAAATATAATTTATGGTAATCCATCAATAGATTTACATGTGATGGGTGAAAACTTATAGAAGAAGAGTTGCGGCTGGAATTCGGATCCAACAACAACGGCGGATTAAAGGACCTAGGATTCGAATGTCCCCCTAAAGACTGGAATACCGTGGAACCGTTTGAAAAAAATAACAAATACATTGGAACGACACGCAGCCAACTCAATAACTAATAGGAGGTCAATTGTTCTGGAAAATAAGCATCAAATCTCGAATCTAGAAGGTAAATTTTGATAGTCTTTATCTTAATATTATCACTTCATAAATATAAGTTATGGTAACCAATGAATAGATTTACAAGTGATGGGTGAAGCATCGAAGAAGAGTTGCGGCTGGCATTCGGATCCAACAACAATGACGGATTAATGGACCTAGGTTTTGGAAATCCCCCTAAAGCCTGGAATACCGTAGAACCATTTGAAAAAAATAACAATTTCATTGGAACGACACGCAGCCACCTGAATAACTAATAGGAGGTGTGGAGTCCTACAAAATCTGCATCAAATCTCGAATCTAGAAGGTAAATAATTAAAGATTTTATTATTAGATTATTACTTCAAATATATAATTTATGGTAATCAATCAATAGATTTACATGTGATGGGTGAAAACTCAAATAACAAGAGTTGCTGCTGGCATTCGGATCCAAAAACAACGGCGGATTAATGGACCTAGGTTTTGAAAAACCCCCTAACGCCTGAAATACTGTGGAACCATTTGAAAAAAATAACAAATACATTGGAACGACACGCAGCAAACTCAATAACTAATAGGAGGTGTGTAGTCCTAGAAAATCTGCATCAAATCTCGAATCTAGAAGTTAAATTTTGATATTCTTTATCTTAATATTATCACTTCAAAATATAATTTATGGTAATCAATCAATAGATTTACAAGTGATGGGTGAAGGATCGAGGAAGAAGAGTTGCGGTTGGCATTCGGATCCAACAACAACAGCGGATTAATGGACCAGGGCTTTGAAAAACCTTCCTTAACACTGGAATACCGTGGAACCATTTGAAAAAAAAAAACAATTACATTGGAACGACACGCAGCCACCTGAATAACTAATAGGAGGTGTGGAGTCCTACAAAATCTGCATCAAATTTCGAATCTAAAAGGTAAATAATTAAAGATTTTATTATTAGATTATTACTTAAAAAATATAGTTTATGGTAATCAATCATCAGATTTACAAGTGATGGGTGAAGGATCGAAGAAGAAGAGTTGCGGCTGGCATTCGGATCCAAAATCAACGGCGGATTAAAGGACCTAGGATTCGAATATCCCCCTAAAGACTGGAATACCGTTGAAACCATTTGAAAAAAATAATAAATACATCGAAACGCCACCCAACCAACTCAATAACTAATAGGAGGTCTGTAGTGCTAGAAAATCTGCAACAAATCTCGAATCTAGAAGGTAAATAATTAAGGTTTTTATTATTAGATTATTAATTCAAAAATATAGTTTATGGTAATCAATCAACAGATTTACAAGTGATGGGTGAAGGATCGAAGAAGAAGAGTTGCGGCTGGCATTCGGATCCAAAATCAACGGCGGATTAAAGGACCTAGGATTCGAATATCCCCCTAAAGACTGGAATACCGTTGAAACCATTTGAAAAAAATAATAAATACATCGAAACGCCACCCAACCAACTCAATAACTAATAGGAGGTCTGTAGCCCTAGAAAATCTGCAACAAATCTCGAATCTAGAAGGTAAATAATTAAGGTTTTTATTATTAGATTATTAATTCAAAAATATAATTTATGGTAATCCATCAATAGATTTACATGTGATGGGTGAAAACTTATAGAAGAAGAGTTGCGGCTGGCATTCGGATCCACAACAACGGCGGATTAAAGGACCTAGGATTCGAATGTCCCCCTAAAGACTGGAATACCGTGGAACCGTTTGAAAAAAATAACAAATACATTGGAACGACACGCAGCCAACTCAATAACTAATAGGAGGTCAATTGTTCTGGAAAATAAGCATCAATCTCGAATCTAGAAGGTAAATTTTGATAGTCTTTATCTTAATATTATCACTCAAAAATATAATTTATGGTAATCAATCAATAGATTTACAAGTGATGGGTGAAGGATCGAGGAAGAAGAGTTGCGGCTGGCATTCGGATCCAACAACAACAGCGGATTAATGGACCAGGGCTTTGAAAAACCTTCCTTAACACTGGAATACCGTGGAACCTATTTGAAAAAAAAAACAATTACATTGGAACGACACGCAGCCACCTGAATAACTAATAGAGGTGTGGAGTCCTACAAAATCTGCATCAAATTTCGATCTAAAAGGTAAATAATTAAAGATTTTATTATTAGATTATTACTTCAAAAATATAGTTTATGGTAATCAATCAACAGATTTACAAGTGATGGGTGAAGGATCGAAGAAGAAGAGTTGCGGCTGGCATTCGGATCCAACAACAACGGCGGATTAATGGACCTAGGTTTAGTAAATCCCCCTAACGCCTGAAATACTGTGGAACCATTTGAAAAAAATAACAATACTTGGACGACACGCAGCTAACTCATAACTAATAGGAGGTGTGTAGTCCTAGAAAATCTGCATCAATCTCGAATCTAGAAGGTAAATTTTGATATTCTTTATCTTAATATTATCACTTCAAAAATATAATTTATGGTAATCAATCAATAGATTTACAAGTGATGGGTGAAGGATCGAGGAAGAAGAGTTGCGGCTGGCATTCGGATCCAAAATCAACGGCGGATTAATGACCTAGGTTTAGTAAATCCCCCTAACGCCTGAAATACTGTGGAACCATTTGAAAAAAATAACAAATACATCGAAACGCCACCCAACCAACTCAATAACTAATAGGAGGTCTGTAGTCCTAGAAAATCTGCAACAAATCTCGAATCTAGAAGGTAATAATTAAGGTTTTATTATTAGATTATTAATTCAAAAATATAATTTATGGTAATCCATCAATAGATTTACATGTGATGGGTGAAAAATTATAGAAGAAGAGTTGCGGCTGGCATTCGGATCCAACAACAACGGCGGATTAATGGACCAGGGCTTAGAAAAACCTTCCTTAAGACTGGAATACCGTGGAACCATTTGAAAAAAAAATAACAATTACAATTGGAACGACACGCAGCCACCTGAATAACTAATAGGAGGTGTGTAGTCCTAGAAAATCTGCATCAAATCTCGAATCTAGAAGGTAAATTTTGATAGTCTTTATCTTAATGTTATCACTTCATAAATATAAGTTATAGTAACCAATGAATAGATTTACATGGTGATGGGTGAAGAACTTATAGAAGAAGAGTTGCGGCTGGCATTCGGATCCAAAATCAACGGCGGATTAATGGACCTAGGTTTTGAAAAACCCCCCTAAAGACTGGAATACCGTTGAAAACCATTTGAAAAAATAATAAATACATCGAAACGCCACCCAACCAACTCAATAACTAATAGGAGGTCAATTGTTCTGGAAAAATAGCATCAAATCTCGAATCTAGAGGTAAATTTGATAGTCTTTATCTTAATATTATCACTTCATAAATATAAGTTATGGTAACCAATGAATCGATTTACAAGTGATGGGATGATGAAGCATCGAAGAAGAGTTGCGGCTGGCATTCGATCCAACACAATGACGGATTAATGGACCTAGGTTTGGAAATCCCCTAAAGCCTGGAATACCGTAGAACCATTGAAAAAAAATAACAATTTCATTGGAACGACACGCAGCCACCTGAATAACTAATAGGAGGTGTGTAGTCCTAGAAAATCTGCCATCAAATCTCGAATCTAGAAGGTAAATATTAAGGTTTTTATTATTAGATTATTAATTCAAAATATAATTTATGGTAATCCATCAATAGATTTACATGTGATGGGTGAAAACTTATAGAAGAAGAGTTGCGGGCTGGCATTCGGATCCAACAACAACGGCGGATTAAGGACCTAGGATTCGAAATGTCCCCCTAAAGACTGGAATACCGTGGAACCGTTTGAAAAAAATAACAAATACATTGGAACGACACGCAGCCAACTCAATACTAATAGGAGGTGTCACTTGTTCTGGAAAATAGCATCAAATCTCGAATCTAGAAGGTAATTTTGATAGTCTTTATCTTAATATTATCACTTCAAAAATATAATTTATGGTAATCAATCAATAGATTTACAAGTGATGGGTGA